>NW_025091228.1:844004-1005806 GCF_018404265.1 Aspergillus viridinutans | reverse complement strand
CTACTAGATGACATTCAATATTGATTCGATATCCCTACTAGATGACATTTGATATCGATTCGATATTGATTCAATATCAATACTAGATGATATTCAATATCTTATGGTTGCTGAGATATAAGGGAATAACATCTCTGGTCTGTCGGTGGTTAGTATAAGAGTAATAGTGATATATATATATGCATATTAACCTTTTAATAACTACTATAATTTAGGAATAATTCTAAACTACTACCTATTCAACCCCCTAGAATCCTAGATATTAAATTAATATTTTAGATATAAATTAAAATAACTATAATTACTATATATTTAATATAATATTCATTTTCTATAAGCATACTGGATGGCAGGTGGTATGTGTGGTAGCAGTGGCATCAGTGTGGTGGGAGGTAATCATGGTAAAAAAACATTTTGGCTGGTTTTGTACATTCAGTCCGCCGTACTGACTCAGCCAAACATATCGGCCATATACCTTAGTATAAGGACCGCAAAGCGTCGCACATTGATCATTAGACCAACTTTCGGGGGTCAATTGTGGCTAGGGTGGTGAATGACTTTTGCATGCACAATATATAGCCTTGTATTTATTCACTGCTTCTTTTACCGATAATTCACTGCTTCTTTTACTGAGAATTCACTGCTCAATAGTATACTATATAGAAAGTTCTTACCCCCCCCCTTAGCCAGCCTTTCTCTCCTTACCATCTCCTGCCTTGCACTGTTCTCCATTGCATTCTTTTCTTTCCTCCTCATCTTGATCTTACAAAGCATCCTAGCCAGGAGAGACTTTGATAGGTTTGCCATTTTATGGCCATGTCCTAGATGCTGTGGAACAGCCCCTTCGTGACATCCTTGATGAAAGAGGCTTCAAGCCGTCCAAACAAACCGAAGCGATCGATACCTGTCACCGCATTAGACTATAACACGGTCAGAAGATACTTCGGGCTCAACGACGAAAGCCCCAAAAGTTAACAAACTCTGGGAGATCCCAGAGCAGAACTTCCTTCCAGTCCCCCAGCATCTAGGTAAGAAATGTTCACACTTATTGAGTTTGGCATGATGGTAACACTTTTTAGTGGGACACACATACACGATTTTTGGATAGTTCCTTACATTTGCCAGGGGAGGCTATGGCACGCTCCCTCATAGATCAGGTACCTGGCGCGGCAATGAGCCAGTCCGAAAGGGACTAGGGGGTCTTAACCCACAATCAGGGAGCATCTACCCACGATGGGGACATGCGTATCACGCTGTCCCGTGAAGAGGAGCACATCACCATTACGGGCAATGCCGATCGAAGGTATACTTCGCTGAATAGTATATCCTTTGTGGTAACCCATGCGCGCCACTCAAGCAATGGCTAATCGGATCTTGGACGAATGGCGTCTGGCGAAGCAAGACCAGGCTTCGACCATCCTTTCAGTTGGTACAATTGCACAATGAAAGAGAGCATACATCACCATCGGTGACTACTTCTGGTACGGCGACCCGAGTGATATCAGTACGAATTTGGTCGTATGAAGAAAAACGCCTAGGGGCTGTGGGGACGGGACCCATCAGTTGCCCGGATATATGGGTAGGTAAGGTCCTACTCATACTGAGGAAATTCTTGTTACTAATGCATGTGATAAAGCCATTGTCCATACGATGCGTCGTCGGCTTGGGAAACTGAAATGTGTGGTGTATGATTCGTGAGTGAGTTGCTTCGGCTATAGCAAGTAATTACTTGACTAATAAGTGATAGGACGGCCTGGAATTCGAAAATCTTTTCATACATCTGCTCAACCTTCGCGCGGCGTATGATCCTACGCCTACTACATCCAAACGCCAACCCACAGATTCTCTGCAGAAAGCATTTACTTCAATTTCGACGTCTTCTTCAAGACACTCGTTGAAGAAAGCATTCTGGTTGAGAATTGGGCAAAATATTATACCACTATGATTATGGATATGAAACCCTAGACCGACGAGAAATTGTCCGGACATCTTCTAGCCTAGTGGTACTATATCTTTACAGAATTCAATTGAGCTAGGGTATGAGGAAAGACGGAGTGCATAATCAAGCAATAACAACAAAATAGCCAAGATTCCATGAAACATTTCAGAATCTATTCACTCAAACTCAAACTCAGACTCAGTATCAGTATCAGTATCAGTATCAATGTCCGGCTCAGGCGGCGTCTTCTTGTAGGGATCATAGAATCGAATAGAGGAAGGCAATTTTTCAGTGGTCGATGCGGCCACTCTCTGCGACGCCAAGTGCATCGCATGACGCACCATGGTTCTTAGAATCGTATACACTTGGTCTAAAGCGTGGTTGTTGTATCCAATTGAAAACTGTTGCCGCGCCGTTAGATGGGATTAAAATATCTTTTTGAATTAAATTACCTTGGACTCATTGTCGATCCGGATAAAAATCCAGTGTTGACCATCCGTAGCAATGCCGTAGATGCATGCATCTTGGTGGATGGCCTTTCGGGCTCTGTGTATTGCTCCTATCATTTTTATCAGTCTTTAGGTTTAATAGACAAGCCCAGTATGCTGCTTACCCATGTATGCCAAACAGCAGCTTTCTGCCTCTGCGTTATAGCCCACCTCAGTTTGAAATATAACGATGCTTACCCCTGCATCTTCCTCATCACCATGCCAGATAGTCCAAGGAGCGCGAATCTTTAGTCTCCGAGGTCTGCCATGGCATTGCACGTCGACCGTTATACCGACTTTAGGGCGTAGTACGATTGGGGGCTCCTCTTTGTAAAACTTTTCCCGTGGAACTACTGTCATCCCAGCTTCAAGTGCAATAACCGAAGTCAAGAGGACCTTTAGCTTTGCGTCTGCTAAAGGCCCTTCGACTGTCCAGAGGTAAGCACGCGTAAGCGGTGTATTTCTCCACCGCAGACACGCAAGTGCGTCAACCACGTTCGCTATACATATTAGTATTCATGAGGAAGCAAATAGTAAATTCAGAGTGACCTACTTAGGAAATCTGGTGCCTCCATTATATCAGAACACCATATCTTTCTCTCGTCTGCACCGGTGACGTACCGCAGCCCGAAAAGATACGCAATACTATCGAATGGGAAACGTCTGGTTTTGAGGATCTCTACATCCTCACTTGAAGGAGTTTTTAGCATATTTGGACTTTTCTCGGGTATCTCTGTATCTGACGATCCTGGATCAGAGTCTGCAGTCCTGCGTCCACAGATAAGGGCTTTGAGCTTCCCCATCGTTGGCGAAATTTTGCGTTGTGAGAGATTTATCAGTGGTGGACTGGTGTTGAAGACTGGGGGGGCAGTTGTCGGTAAATGAAGGAATCACTTTGACGTCTTGCACGTGCAGGGAACCCATATTCAGACTGCAACAGACCGTGGATCTGAAATCATCGTCTGTGATGTATGCATCGACTGTTATTCCCTCATCAATCCTCAAGAGATATATTTGCCTTCTACTTGTTAATCGACTGTTCAAGTCTAATGTGAATGAGTATTGGCACGCCTTCGTCAGATGAACGGTGTAATGACCTTTGATCAGGATTTCAGAACTCGTCAGCTTCTCGTTGAGGATAAAGATGACTGGTAGTTTGTCGAGATCCGTTTTCTCGGATACAGCAGGTATTACGTAGGAGATATCTATCGAATTTAAGGTATGCCTCTGAATGTCTCTTTAGCGAATTTTAACTGTGCATAGTGTAAATGCTCATTCTTTGTACGATATTGTCCTGGATCTAGGTATTGATAAAGCCTGAGGCATCTTGTCAGCCATCAAATCCACTACGCCAAAAAGGTGTCTACACGACCATTTATAGCATAGTAGAAATGATAGGCATATTCTGGTTGGCACATCTACTTCCACTGGGATATGTTCTGTGTCTTTGGATGGGATAAAACCTGCACTTCAAAACAGTTTCTGGCCTCATGGATCATGATGGACTCATAATCTCATATAATAAGGTTGTGGTACTCTACATGTGCATGTGTAGTGCGCTGCACAGCTGCACTCAACCCAGCGGGGTAAGCAGCAAGGTGGCAGTTCCTAACACAAACTCCATGCTAATGCATGAGCAGCATGACCATACCCACCAGTAAATTTCCTGATCTTAATGACTCACACTTGAATCTAGGTACTTGTCCGAGTAATCTTCAAGAATTGTCAGGAGGTCTACTTTACTTTATTGGATGATGGAAGTAGACGCAAAGCGAATTCGCTTGCATTTGGTACAAAGGAAACAGACTAAGTACATGTCCAATGATCATTGCCAATACTAATGGCTTGCATTTGAGCAGACTGTGCGAACGAATGGAATGACTCGATGAAGACAGCTTGCAGGAGCTCAAGTCTGAGTCACAAAACTTGCAGTCGGCCCTGCGAGTCCTCGAATTGAGGACAGGAAACGTGGGGAGGATACATCCTCAGCTTTCCGGTTTTCCTTTTTTTTTTTTTTCATGATTTCTGGCTATGATGCAAGAGCAATAGTTCCGTTCTTGTAGAGAATCGAAATCCACAGCGTAAGGCAGTTCAAACAGCTTCGCAGAATTCCAGGTCAAATATGGAAAAGCCAATCATGGAAAGGCGTTGCAAGCTTGCATGAATGCCAGCACAAGCAGGAAGAAACGAATCTGTGCCGGTGACAGCGAGTCGGCACTGCCGGTCCCTAACGCTCAGCGACGGCGGACTTGGGGCGTCCTTGACTCGTCTTCGTGTCTGGCGTGGCACAGAGGATTTAAGGCATTGTTGTTATTGAAAGCGCATTCAGGAACAATTTATAATATTTCAACGATAGTATCCAGTTGGTCGGTAGATGCGCGAAGGAGATTCCTTGGAGCGTTCCACGCGGTCTGCCGCATCCGAGTCGTACAGGGAGCCGCGGGACGAACCTCGTGGAGATTGGTAGACGATCACACGGCGACGCTTGAGGGTGCGGGGCTCACGCTCGATGATCTCGTTGACAGCAACGGGTTGCTGTGTGTTTGCCTGGCGAGGCGCGATGGGGTATGTGCGATCGTAGCTGATGATAGGGGCCACAACCTGAACTCGGGCTTGGGTCTGAGTCTGAGCCTTTTCCTGCTCCTTGCGCTGCAGACGCATGCCATCCTCGATCGCGAGGAGGAGGCCCCGGACAGCGACGCAGTCCCGAGGGATCTTGACCAGTGTGGGCTGGCTCAACTCGCGGTCGATGACGGACTTGGCCTTGCCGTTCTCACTGTAGAGGTACTCGGCTACGTCGAGGGCGTACTGATGACCACGGTCACAGAGGGAACGGCCCTCCTGGTGGACACGCAGGGGCTCCGCGCATTGCGAGCAGTGGCTGGCATGGCGCTCGAATGCGGTCATGACGTACTCCTCGTCATCTTCGAGCTCGCGGACGCGCAGCACGGGCGCGATGGGCTCGGGGCTCTCGATCAAGGCGGGCATGGTGTATGATCGACGAGGGCGGACAGCTCTGCGAGTTGAGATTCTTCTGATGAGGATTCGTTCACGTAGGGACGACAAGAGAGACGGTGGGTGGAAGAGACGACGCGACGAGTCGTAGGGCGACACCGTGACTGCTGTGGGTGAAGCAGGGAGTGAGGCTGATTGATTGCTTGGAGCTCTCTTGCTGGTAGATCTTGATGCGATTCAGAGAAGCGTTAAAGAAATAATAGCAGTTGGTAGATGGCAGAAGATATTATAAAATGCGAAAGTAAAGCGATGATAGAGGTAGTGACAGACAAAAAAAAATATCGAATGAGAGGAGGGAGATTGAGGTGATATATAGTCACCTGGAAGAGAAGGCATCCATCGTCCAAAGCAGAGTATATAAGACTGCGACTAACAAAAAAGGGTCTAGTGGTGGAGTCGATCGGTCTAAAGATAGGATGACGGCATTGGTCACAAGCGGATGTTCAGAAAAAACGCCTTGTGGGCTGTGGAACAGTGGGAGGGTGGAGAGCGGGAGGGTGTGCACGGCAGCCTGGCCTGGCAGATGATGCTATTCCCGTTCCACTCTTAGTGCCTGGTGTTTGCCTGGGGCGGATGACTCGATGGAGTCCTCAGGCTCCCGCAAAACGCTGCGAATGGCCAGTCTGCTGTGGCTGGTGCATGCAGGCAGTGCTTTTAGCCTCTGTTTTTAATTCTGGCCAGGAAAAGGGCGTCTGCTGCAACACTGTCGGCCACAATTTCTGCTTGTTGGTTGATTCCTGGTCTTGTGATTGGCCTAAATGCCGTAACTGGCGGTCAAACCCCCCTTTGAGACCATCCAGGGATGGCTCCAGGATCACTACTCCCCATGTCCACTACGGTCTAGTCCGTCATCTGTCATGGTTTATGACTCCATCTGGTGTGGATGCTGCACAAAAAGGTACAAGTGATATGCAGATATTTGCATGCTTGCAGTCCATCTAACTGACTTTAGAGATGTCCAGAGTACTCCAGTCCTGGTTTACTCATAGCGATCCTTGTCGGTTACCTATTCGGGATTCGGGAAGGATTCGAGTCAGGATCACAACAGGGAAATGTCAGATTTTCAGCTGGAGTGTGAACTCTGCGAAGTGGCTTGTCCAACTGTGGCTTGACGCTCTCGTGTTCCTACGGCTCATCCCCCCTTAGAGCGACACCATTCCTCTCAACTGCAACCACTACCATCATTGTTGACTTTCGTTCTGTTTACTCCTTGAAATGGTACCATCATGACCGTAGATTTTATCGCCTACCATCCAATCAATATCCCCGCTATGGGCTCTTGGATCTTGTTAACTTGGAATTGTTGGTCTTCCTTCGCCCGCCCTGCGACAGGTTGACGCGGTGCAACCGCCCTCTAGATCGGGAATAATTCCTGAGACGCGGTACGGTTTTAGACCATTATACTGGTAGCCTATACCGTGCCTCTGGTCTTTGATAATGTACAGTGATGCTATTTGGGTTTCAGAATATGCATCGAATGGGAGTTCTGTTCCTTGCTGGCCGGGACGATCGTCGCGATTATGCGCTCGAGCCTCAGGGGTCGCACTGCCTCAGGCTCTCAGCCTCAATCTTCCTCTTCAATCGTCTCGACTTCTGACGCTAATGACCATTGTTGCTGTTCAGCCTCAAGCCACAGAGACTACTCTCAGTCTGAGATATGTGGATTCTTCGTACTTCTCTTCCCTGTTTATCATACTTCAGCCACAATTTGACAGCCAAGCGTCCAACACGAGCTCAAGTCTCGGCAACAAATGGCCAGTTCTGATTATGTGCTGCCTGGCAATCCCCATTCTAGGCTTCTGAATTCTCTGAAACTATGTTTGGACTGAGCGTTGAGAGGTTTTCGAAACAGTCGCCATTGCAGCGAAAATTCTCCTTACCGTGGGCCGCACTTGTCGACTACATCGCGCGATTCGCCTTGGAATAGGCGCGGACATCGCGAAATGTCGCAAGTTTGTACCAGTGCTTCAGAATCCAGATCGTTCTCGTCCAATGAAACATGTGGGAAGAGACATTCAGAGCGTCGGCTCTATATTTATCTCTACCACTGCTTGGCGATTCGATATGTTTGAGCAGACTCACGATGTCTTGCATGTCTTCACCGGATTGGATATGCTAAAATTGGCGAAGACTGAAGAGACATCTCTCATAGTTCTTGATAGAGTGTCAGGTGCACAATACGACTGCCGCGACTGTCCTGTCGTAACTCGCATGGGAGAGAACTTAGCCTTTGTTTCGCTTTATAAAGTAATATAATGGAGCAGGTCTTCAAGAAGCCAGCCGGGCTAGCTCAATCGGTAGAGCGTGAGACTCTTAATCTCAAGGTTGCGGGTTCGACCCCCGCGTTCGGCTTCTCTTTTTGCTTTTGTCAATTATTATTCAAAATTTTGTAAAAAGGAAATTCTTTTCATCGTTGTGTGGATCGCGAGGTTGTTGGTCAAAAAGCTTTTGGCTCCACCGCAATGGTCAGCTCCACTTTTAGGCCCACGCCTTAGTTGATCATCAGTCGAGACGGTGATCGTATAAGTCTTTCTTTCTATGGTCAATCTATGACATGCATTGTATAAAACTAAAACTAAGAGAATATAGCCATTACGGTCTCTGAGGGTCGAAAAACTCAGTTATCATATGGAGCACAAAAGCACATCTACAAGCAATACTAGAACGATGAAGCAATGGATTGACTATCTAGAGCCTATCCAGCTAGCAAGTCTCGACCATCAAGGCCAAGCCATGAAGCCATCATCGAGTCGTCGTTAAATCATAAAGAATCCCCACCAACCAATCGATAAGATCTGCCAAGATCCAAAGCAAGAGAGCCAAAGACGAAGCAAGAGCTGTCTATCCAAGCCTATCAGCATGCCGCTTATCAGGAGACAAATACGAACTCACCATCGCGAGGAAGTACCAACTCATACGAAGCGTATGTTGGATGTCGATGATGCAACGTCCGTCTGCACAAAGACACAAACATTAGCACAAGCTTGTGTCGTCAGTATGCAAGGGAAACAAACCTAAGCCTTGCAGGTGAGAGACTTCTTGTCGCACTTGGGGCATTTGCCACCGCACATCTGGTTGTTGAGGCAGACCTGGCGGCAGTGGTCGCGTTTGTCGTCGAGGTTGTTGGCAGGGGAGGCTGCGTCGTTGGTAACGGTACCCTCGACGTCAGGGACAGCTGCGGCGCTGGCAACAGCGACGAGGAGGGAGAGGCTGAGGAGGTTGAAGAACTTCATTGTGTTGAAGTGGTTGGTTGTGATATTTGAGTGGATGTAGATGAGATTGATGGAGGACGAGTTGAAGTAAGAGAGGTAGCTGGGGATGAGAGGGATGAGAGGAGAGGAGAGAAGAGATGGGTGATCGATCATTAGGGGGTATTTATACCTGTGAGGAGAGAATCTGAAAGGAATCACTGTGAATAGCTTGAGAGTATGATCGTGAAGGTTCATAAGGATCGTGATATAAAGACTTCACGTTTTTGCTAGTAGAGTTACACCAGTGAAGAAAGGAAGGACTAGGATGGCTGTCAGAACATACAAAAACGGATTATCCCGGGATATGCCCGCCCTTACACTAGGCTAGTGAATTATCTTTGGCTTCTACTGTCTTCATCAATCAAAGTAGAATGGACTCATGCAAGTAGCCTGATATTTGGATAATTTCTTTATGCGCCTGCTGCTGTGAAACGTCAACTTACGAATTTTTTGAGGGTTCGAGTCATGATGATCCTTGAAGCAAACAAAGAACCTCTGCCTCCTAATGATTTAGCTTTACGTCTCAATTTCTGGAATCACTATTATTAAGGCCAGCCAACGTCTTGCCAGTATACACTCAGATCAACCCAGGTTCAATACGAATTTCCGGAATTACAAGTCCCATTTGTGCACAGCGTAACAGGAGACAGATGCGGTACGTATGTCCTGGACACGTTTGAGGCCAGGTTGTTATTGGTGGAAACGAGGATCTGGCTGGCTCTAACGACGTGCTAGCCGACGTGCTTGAGAGCGATGAGCGCACAATTTCTATCCTCTGGATCCCATCACTTCGCCCCTCAGGCGTTGCAGATCTGATCGAAGCTCGGCGAACATGTCTACTTCAGGTCCCTCCATTTCATGACATTTTCCAAACCAAGCAAGCCCTGAGATAGAACCTTCTGTTCTTCCGATGGGTATCGGTCAAGAAGTGTACGACCCTCTTTCTCAGCTGATACAATCTCGCGAAGTACTTGGAACTCGAGAGACAGGGGAAGCGGCTATGTCAATCGAGGTCCGGCTTCTTATGCTGCGAATCCCAAACTGTATCTGGGCGGCAACCCACGCAGCATAACCTTCTCCTCCAGGAGTTCGTATTTCCAAGCCGACGACGCATGTTTGAGCAGGATCTTACCTACCCATATAGATAACGCACTGTTGGAGTGCCGAGCAAATTCCGCTGGTCGTCTTACTTCACACGAGCAAGTTTGTGTTCATGTCCCTTGGGTCACCGTACCAGAAAGAGTAGTCGGCATTGTCGGTGAAGTTGAGAAATATACGGAGCAGCGCTGTCTGCGGTATTCATGCCATTCATCTTCGGTGGCACCAACACCCGAGGCCCTGCTCCGCTGGCCGCAGGTAACTTGAAATTGCTTTGTAATTGATTGCCTAGCTGGTTTCGAGAATTCGGGAAAAGGCAGTTGTCAGGTTGCTTGCCCCTGTTTCCCAGCACAATGGGAGAGATGGTGAGTGGTGTCCTACCCAAGGTGTACTCTCGGGAAAGCTCCATTCTAAGGCGAAAAACAATCTCGCGGGCGAAATCGAGTGATATGGCATCGTGAGTGTATGAAGGGGGGACCTTGATTGTACCGGTCGAGTTGTTGAAATGGAACCGATACGCGATTCCAGGCAGAGCATTATGACTCTCGTCGTGCAGCTGGCACGAGCTGCCTTCGTCATTTCCGTAGTAGTGGACGAACGGCCGCAACCTCTGTGCGATATACTGATATCACCTACGTCTGCCCGCTCGGTTGTGGATGCTGACCGGACGGGAACGTATTGTATGAATCGTCCTTCCAGCTGTCATATGCAACTCAAGCCTCTGCCGCCAAATACATCCTAGTTCCAATAAAAATGAGGTTATAATCAGATAAATTCTGCCTGCCAGGACGTTTTGTAAGATCAACTGCCCATTGAGGGAAGATAAGAATGTAACGGAGAACACCGCACTGCAGAAGGAGATGGTGAAGACTCGATGAGAAATGTTGGCTGAGAGGAGGTAAGAAGTTCCATGCTATCCAGCAGGTGAACAAACACAAGTCCACGCACTGCACATCACAAAACTCATTCACTGGCTTGGCCACGGTTGAGGATCGGACAACCTTGTCATTCAGGCTTTCGTTCTCTCCACAGCCGGGTAGAGGATCTGTGTCGATCCCCGATGTCGTCGAATCTATGGACTTGTAGCATATTAGTCAAAGCAAAGTAGCTCTATGGTGGATGATCAAGCCAGAGTGAAGGACTGCTTGCCGTGGACCTGTATGGACACTCGACACAGCATACTATGCATTCATTCTCATTTCCTGGCTTCTATTTCCCAGCCAGACTTCTTTGCCATACTTGAAAGAGTCATCAGGGGCACTTCAGTCGGCTTTCAGTTCCAAGTTTCTCTTTGGCAATGAACCTATTCGGATAATAGACCCTCTCAATGGCACTATTTTCGTTGGACAGCCCGGCATGACAAGTGGTATGAAAGCTCTGTTGCTTTCTTCTCATAGATTCATGTATTGTTGACCGCAAATTAAGGCTCCATCAGCCAACAGGCATGGGATGTGGAGATAAGAGACATGCTGCGGGTATCAAAACACAGTGTGGCTGGTGAAGGTGCACTAGTGGTTTCGGTTGCAACCGATGCAGAGGTCGCCTGACGGCCGGAGCGGATTTCAAGATCATCACCGATGTAAGTTCCAAGTTTCCTTGGGATGCCATATCCAGTTGCGATTGACTCGAAACCCCGCATCTGAGAGCTGAAGGAGGGTGGAATGTCTCGGAACGGTGGACGACCAGGTTAGCGATGGAACTTTTAATTCTTGCGGTGTGCTCAATCAATATTCAAAGTCGACTGACAACCGTGACTCGGATAAAATCGCTCGCCGATCGTCGACGAGTGTGCATGAATATCTACAAATCATTCGAGTTGACTGGAATATTCTGATCCGTGAGATCTAGGCTAGCCACCTTTTGAGGACTGCATGCAGGACCGAGCATCCACATGAGCAGATGCATGCATATTCTTCCGGTGCGGATGAAGCCAGCACTAAATGCCCTTCGAGCATCCATCACTAGGTCACTCGACGACTTCAGAGCCCTTTGAAACATGCAGATCACTAGATGATGTACACCACACGGATTTGTACCTCTGGAAAATCTGTGCTTGTCTTCAATACGATCAGTCCCTCTGCACCGACACTCTTCAAGGATGGAACTTACTAATGTCATGTAGCTTCAAGAACTTATATATCCACAGCGGTCAACTACCTAGTCTGTGGATGATGGATTAGTGGGATCGTTTGCATGGCATACAAAAGCAGCACACAAGGCAAAATCCTAAGTTTGAGTCTCCTCATTCCTCATTGGCATTTGTGAGAATGGCAGCAAGATTGAGGCTTCTTGTAGTATTTTCTCGTGCGTATCCCACTCTCAAAGAAAACTTGTAGACTTCTCACTGCTGATGTCCAGTACAAGTTAACAGGGGCGAAAAAAACATACGGAAATCAAGGATGAAGAGCATTCAATGAATGCAACAACTGACGGCGTACCTCTCCCCAAATAGCGCACAGCACATTTCCACCGACCGCTCTTCAAAGCAACTTCTCATATATATAGGAGCATCACTGCATTGGGCCGATAATGCATTTGCAATGTAATTACTGGTGTGCAACCGTAAAATGCAAGAGGGAATCATGAAGTGAAGATCCCTGCCATGGTGGAATTCAATCCGAATGCTCATACTAACTCATAAGTATACAAGCAATTGTATATAGCATGAGTAGAGAAAGTTTGACGCTACTAAACAGACAGAAGCGTGGGAACTCTGCTCATATTTATAGCTTGAAAAGGCATGTTGAGACGCGCTTTCAGTAAGAGTCAGGACAAAGATAGATACGATTGCTCCAGATAGATCAAAGAGCTGCAGAAAAGCCCTCTAATGGGATCCAATGATGACAAACAGATAGGTCATTAAGCTGACACACATCATGATAACCTTTGCCGATATGAAGAGAGGTACTTTGTCTATGTACCTGCAGCAAAGGCACTCTCGTAGTCTTGGCATTATCCGCATCCCGCACTATTCCATTCTAGGATAACAAATATCACGTGATACTACCCAGATCCCAAAGTTCTTCACAAACTCCCATAACTCGGAATCCGTCACGGCAAGTCTCCATCCCCTTCTTGCTGTCCCTCCCTCGCAAGTCGCCAAAATGGCCAAGAAATGTATGCGCAGATTTCTGCTCCAGAGCTGAGTTCCACGCGAACTCGGAGTTGCTCATCCCCAATACAATGCTGATCCGCGGAGAACGGATGACTGACTTGCGATCCTCTTCACAGCGAAATCTCGCACGATTGCCGTTCGCCTGATCTCCATGGCTATGACCGGGTACTATCGCACAATGATCCGCCCTCGTACGCACCGCCCTCTGAGCATGCTCAAATACGACCCCGTGGTGAAGAAGAAGGTCTTGTTCCTGGAAGCGACAAAAGGTGGAAGGGCGAAATGATTCACGATCTCTCTTATTCAAATATCCGCCACGTCAAGTTCCGTCGCTTCGAATAGGGGGATTGTCCTTGTGTATTGGCTCCGTCTTCCTCGGCGTCAATGAATCCACTCCGTTCCTGAACCATCAAACGTCTCAAAGGCAGCGACAAGTCGAGCCCGGTACTTCCATCAACGATCATGTACATTAGGGAAAACAGCGGCAGAAGCGATACTCTGGGCTCCTGAGCGGACTCATGTATTGCTAAGCTGTTTCTATTCTGGTCTTGCATTTCGGCGTTTAGAGCAGTACATTCTGGGTTAATTTTAACATGTTCGATATTTTCACTTTCCCATCATCTTCTCGACTACATAAGCAGTGTCTCCCTTTCGTGACTTCTTCAATCTTGCGGTAAATACGCTGCGTATCTCGTTTCTCCTTTGTCCATAACTATATTCTCACTAACCTTCAGGCGAATTATTGTCGAGCTGAATTCGGCTCTATATACCATCAACCTGTTCGTTATATCTCTGACTGAAACGGGCATTGTAGCGGTCACCTGTGTCCATCAGCAGCTATAGCTTCTTTGCAAGGGGGAGAGCGCTTACTGCGTAATCTTCGGCCTCCGCGCCTTGCGCCTCGCGTCGTCCACCTGCTGTTTTTTGGATTGCTTTCAATCGCTGATGATTGCCTACTACTTCCGGATGCTAATCTAGCAGGGCTTGTTCTGCGCTCCAAGTAATTGGCAGTCCCTTGCGCTTGCCCTCTAGTCCCAGAATTCGATGGCGCCACAGACACTCGTGCTCTCTTATCATTGCTCGTGTATTGATTCTCCGTATGAGTATCACGATTCGACAGTTCGCTAGCCGGGGAAGCATTGGATTGGTTTGAGAATTTGGGGCTCCCCTTCGATTTAGGAGAGCGCTGGAATCTGCTATAAGTGCGTTTCGTGGCGCGTTCTGGTCTCTTGACACGACGATTCTCCGAAGCGCTCTCCTCAGGAGGGTTTTCCGTTGCTGAGAACTTCCGCTTCTCAATCCTGGTTGCCTTGTTTTCTGCCTTGAAAGTGACGGTTTTCTGCTTTTCCTGATCCTCGGTTGCGTTCGTATGACCATCAACCGTTTCCGTTGCCAAGGAGTTCAGCTTCAGCGGCTGGTGCTGTGAGCTCCGCGACTGTTCACCTATCATTCCGAGGTCGAAACCGTCGACTTTGTGCGATGTAGCTGCATTCCCCTTCTCGTTCCTTTCTTTCGGCGTTTCCACGACCGTGTCGCCCTGCGGTGACTTGTTCTTCGGGGTGAGGTCTAGCATATCTGCAAGATCGCTAGGTTCAGGACTCAGAGATGAGCCAGATGCGGGTGATAGCTGCTGTCGAATACTCGAAAATGGTACAATTTCAGTTGACGATTCCGGCTTTTCACAGTGACCGACGGAGTGGATGTTTCCAGCTCTCGCATTAGTTTGAACTGGGGAAGACAGCCCGCCGCCCTGAATGCTCTGTGTCCGATATATCACCTCTGTCGTCTGAACAAAGCCCTGAATAGGACTCTCACAGATCCTATTCGGTGTCAAGATCACAGAGGAACTTATAGTCGCATTCGCGACATTAGGAGCTGCAGGGACAGTAGTCCTTTGTGAATCGGAACACGGGTTGTCGTTATCTGTCGAGCTCAGACAGTCCTTCAGTTTGTCCCAAGTACCCGGCAATGGTCCTCCTAATGAAGGATCATCTGGTCGAGCGATGGCCTCTTTGATATTTTTCATCCAGCGTTCCGAGTCCTGAAGCCTTTTGAGAAGGGCGTGTATTTCGGATTTCGCCTTCGCTTTACCTGTTTCCAAGTTTGACCGCGCCGAGTCGGCATCGCAAAGATTTTTCTTGACCTGTGTGAGTTCTTCCTCTTTCTCCAGTAGATCACTTTGACATGTGTCTAGCTTCTTCTGGAGATCTTCGAATTCAAGGTCTTTCGAGGACAGCCTATCATTGAGCTCGGCGATACTTCCTTGGACTTCATCGAGCTGCTGGGAAATTGCCTTCTGTTGAGCCAGAGCAGCAGCCTCTGACTTTCGCAGTAGCTCGAGTTCCGCTACCTGTTCACTCATCCGAGCTGCGTCCTGGGTACGGAAGTCCTCTAATTTCTGTATTTGCTGTTCTCTCTGCAGGACCTACAGGAATCAGCAATTTTCATTAGTTTATCTCCAAACCCGATTTACTCACCATCGACTCCAATTCATCTCTTTGCTTCTTCGCTGCCTGTTCCCTTTCAGCCTGCAAACCATTAGTGAACCTGCCATTGTAAGACTCTATGTTGATTACCATTGACGCTTGGGCCTCAGCCAGCGACTCCCTGATCGTGGCCATATCCTTTTCCGCTTCTACTTTCTCTCGCAGCAGTTTATGGATCTGTTGCTCAAACCTTGCCTTGGTCTGGTCTCTGGAAATGACGCTCGCTCTGTTCAATTCCTCCCGAATTTTCGTCTCGATAGATATCGTCTTCTGTCGCAGGCTGACGGCTTGGGCCTCGAAATCCTGTGCTCGTTTCATCTCTTCTTGCATCTTTGCAGTGACCTCCAGAAGGGCACGCTTTGCTTCCTCGCTTTCGATCTCCTTCGCCTTAGCATTCTCTTCAGCAGAACTCATTTTGATTGAAAGCTGCTCGATTTGATCTTTGAGTGCGGCATTCTCCGTAGATAGACCGCAGACATCTGTCGCTAGAGCCGGGTTCTGCCCCTCAGAGATACTCTTTTCTAGATGAGTAATATGCTGGGCAAGATCAACCTCTTTCTCATTGAGCGTCGTGAGAGAGGAGTTAATTTTATGCATGCTTGGCTCGAGAGCTTCCAACCTTTCTCGCACCGCGCTGTACTGTTCTTCGTTGAGCCCGAGCTGCTTGAGAAGTGCCATATGACAGCCGTTATTGTTTTCAAAGAGCTTCAGTTGCTCCCTAATATTATGTGCCACATTCTCGTTGAGCGCGAAGCTTCTTTCGAGTCCCTCATTTAGCTTGAAATCGAACGTATTCACACTGACAGCAACAAGTCAGCATTCCACTCCTCAGCACTTTGTCTCAGATCATACCTTGAGAAGATCTTGTGGACGATGTCATTGCATTGCTGGATATCCACTCTGTCCCTCGAAAGCTGTTCGCTCAGTTCTTTGAGAAGTGAAAAGCTCTTCTCGAGTGTCAATTCCAATGTGGTTTGAGTTGCTGCCTGGGAAGCATTCACACTCTGACCGAGTATGTCAAACGCAGAGTCGAGCTTGCTGAGCATCTCCTGCTGTTCAGTCCGGATTACCGCAAGCTGCTTTGTTTGAACTCTCGAATTATTGTGAATGTACGACTCAAGAATTGATGATCTTCTCCTTTCTTCCATCAACTGGGTTTGAACAAATACTGTCTTTTCTTCTGCATTTTTCAAGGCCAGCGTCATCGCTTCGACCTTTTTCTCAGACTCTGCGAGTTGATTCCTTTTTTCTCCGACGAGAGCGAGAGCCTGAGAAATTTGGCGCCTAGCATCTTCAATGCCAGCCTCGATTTCGGTTCTTTCATTCTCCAGAGTTGCTTTTGAGTCTTTGAGTCGGAGGTTCTCATTGCGAAGATTTCGATACTCGGCTCCAAGCTCGTTGAGAATACCCTTGAACTTCACTAGTTTTGCTTTCCAGTCCTCTATCTGGGCTCTGTATGTCTTTGATTGACACTTGCTACGCTGTAATTGATTGTCAAGGGTCTCGAGCTGATTCTTCAGAGTTTTGTTTTCCTCCGCCAGTTCAGACATGTCAGCTTCCATTCGCTCCTGCAGATTGGAAGCAGCGATTTCATTTTCTTCTCGAACTCTCATCCGATTGATTAGAAGCTGGAACAGATCTTCCTCTGACACTTGCGAGCCTCCGTTGTCCGAAGCCAGTGTCATAGTTCGTTTCGCACTGGGCAACCTTTTCCCGTTTGCGGGACGTCGCTTCGAGATCCTGAAATGATCAGTCGTAGGACCCAATGAATGCATATTAGGCACCCCCTCTCCGTTAATAACCTCATTCTGGCGGTTCTGATTTTGCTGCATAGCAGCAGCTCGTTCCTGCTTTTCATTGTGCTGCCTTATCCCACGTGGAACATGGTGTTCAAGCTTGGAACCCGTCAGTAACCCCTGCGAAAATGTTGGAGGAAACTTACACTCGGTTGCGGAGTCACAGAGTTTGTGTTGTTGTCTATGAAGTTAGACTTCCTACACAGGACTTCTTTCAGGCTTTGCCCACCTGGATTTCCTGCATTCTCGGCGATGCGTTGAATGTCGCCCGCTGTTTGCGAACCACCATCTTGTGCTTTCTGGCTTTGTAGTCGATCCGTTGGAGTATTTCTGCAAGCATCGTTTTCGGCACTGTTGCAACGGTTTGCTGCAATTCCCGAGTCCTGGGGTTTGTGTGTCGCTGGAGAGCAGGGCCTCGTCGGGCTCGAGCGGGATACGTTATCTCGGATCATTCCATACATCGTGCAATCCTTGTCCGAGGCATGAGAGATAGAACTTGAAGGACAATTAGTATATGTGAAAAGCGGTAGCATCGGAGGAACGAACTTTGCTTGTTCTTGATGTCTGACTTGATCAGCCATACCACGCCTATTAGTTTGTTCTAAGGAAGGACTTCTAGGTGCACAAGGCCTCTTTGTCAAGGATTGTAGCAAAAGCGGCCTTCCACGTGGACCAGGTTTTCCAAACGAGAATCCCGCGACATCGAGCCCAGAGCTTTGGGGCCGTTCAAGAAGCAGTGGAGCCGGACGAGCTTCTTGCGGTCGATCTGACCCCTTGTCTTTCTCCATAACCGCCTTCAGATTCGGTGAGATGGGCTCATTGTCGTTTTGTTCCATGTGGAGAAGCATTAGATCTTCATCGCCCTCATATTGAGTTGCAAGGCCGTCACGCTCAAATTCAGATACAGCTAGAGAGTTACCAGGCGAAGAAGGGCCAATGTTTTGATTCTCCATTTCGATATTGTCTTGAATGCTCAACGCAGCAATGAACGTCGACTTCCCTTGAAATGTACGGCACGCACATTGGCGTCCTACTCAGGGAAGAGTCTTCGCGGATGTCCCCAAGTATTAGGATAGTTCTTGTGCGAGTCTGGAGAGAAGTCGAGCAAGAGAGACGTAGAGAGACCAAGGGACTGAATGGAAAGAATTCTTTTCGAGATGAAAACGTAGAAATAAGATCGCCAGCTCCCTCAACGGAAGAAACGTCTTCGTCAGGTGGTAGCTTCCGTTTTGGAAAGTACCACGTCTTTGCCTCATAAGGCATCAAAATCCAATAGCTATACTCCGTTAGGGACTCAGGATCATACCGATGCCTTTTATGGAGGATGCTCTTTTTTTTTTAAAAAAAAAAAAAAAAAACAAAAACTATACAAAAGCTTACAGACTGTACAAGACCAATAGTAGTCTCATACTATGGTTGGCGTCCCTTCTAACCATGTTATGTGTCGAAGGAGTTCCTCGGTTTTAAGTAGAGGCAAGATATCGTCACTCATGTATACGGCATAAAGATGTCACAATAGCTACACGAAGGTACGCAGACTCAGTATTCAGACGAAAACATCATGAAAAAAACATGCAAAGGAAGGATGAAAAGGGGTTATGAAGAGCAGCGTAACATGCTTCAGAGTTATCGTAGTTGGCGACAAAAATTGGTCGAATTATGGTCGAACATTTTAGATCAATAGTAAATTCTGAGAAGCTTGGATTGAAACTGCCATTAAGCGGCATGTATGTGCATTATACCCTGAACTGAGGCTTGAAGGGATACTTAGCGAGGAGTTGCGGTGTGTATATTCCCACAGTAGCGCAGTCAGATTCGAAATCATGTCAACACATCACGGTAGCAAACATCCTCTTTCTTTACCACGACAAGAAATTCCTTAGGCAGAAAGGCTTCGGTATTTCTCAATCTTGAACGGCACACAAGACTCCACCTAGAACATAAAGATGACCTCTATGGATTCTTCAGATCCCGGCGGCCAGCGCTTAGCTACCATTGGTTGCTGGATTAAAATGACAAAACGAGCCGTCGCACCCTGAGCGTCAATCACAGAGAATCAGCGCCAATATCACACTGTGATGAGCGTCCCGCTCCACTGATTCGTCGATGGGGTCTTGTCCCTGAACTCTGAAAATAGTGCACGTTCCCTGAAGATGCAGAATCTGGTGTGTACATGGGTCGAGATAATCTTCTTCGAGCCTATCACCAGGCAGTATGCAGCTTTAACGCATCAGTTTCTTCACAAATCCTCAAGCCCCTTGAGGGCTGTGCCATGCTTGAGGGTGTATAACAGTACTATAGACCCCGGGCTCGTCTTTCCTCCAGCGCTTGTTTATTTGCGATTATCTCTCCGTGGTGAAATTCTACAACCGTCTAACAGAATTTTGAATAGCACATAGGAGACAGTATTAGGAGAGTGGATTCGCCAAGGAGCATCCTCTTGCGATGTATAGAACTATGATTCTCTGCTATTGCGCTTTCTTCAGCCTTTTTCTGGCACGCTCGGCAGCACAGGACTACACGGATGTTCAAAATGAAGCCGGAGCATCGGGTCCATCGTCAGATTCAGTGAGCATCTCATCAAAAGGAATGATCGTTCTCTGTACAATTGTTGGCGTGGTTGTGGTCATCGGATGTTTGTTCCCTTCCCTATCCCGATATCCTCTCTCCTCTACATGTACTGATGTATTCTCATCGCGCAGTATCCTCAACTGCTCTTTTCTTCGTTGCCAAAAAGCGCCAGTGGGCGATGCGAGAGACTATTCGTCGTTCTGCGCGACAAGTCGTCCAAGCAATCAAGACGCCCTTGACTCCCAGATTCCCGAAGGTCCCTGAGCAGCTCAGAAGAACCCAGACGAAAGGAGACCAGAAGGAGACAAGGAATCAGAGACTCAATGACCTGGAGAAAGGATTCAAGACTTCGAACTCCAGCAACTGCTCCGTCCAGATCACTGCCGGCGAACGAGCTCAAGGCAATGAGAAGAAGACCAGAGGTTGGGGATCACGCTTCGCATTTGATCGCTCGTAGATCAAAATGCGGGAGAAGTACCCCCTGATGCAAGAACGCGCAGGGCCGTTCTGTCCTTGGTTCTCGATACGAGTTTGCTACGTTCTTTCACGTTTCATTTGTCCTTGGTCTGTGGAGTTAGAGGCGAAAGGGATGTGCACCTTGGTTCCAATTATTATAACGATTCCCCTTGTTTATCTATTCGATGTCATGTTAATGCTGAGCTTAGAGCTTCATGGATAGTTTATCTGCAACCATTCCCTTGAATGAAATTCAAATAACATGGGTTTCCTCTAATGTACCTGGACCGTCAAAGTTAGAGATTTATAGTGCCTGAGTGTCGATTGCAGCGTCAGAGATCCGTTGAGGGAACTTCAAGAGAGGTATGAATTTTGTGGGCACTGTTGAATACGGCCCATGGGCCCACCCGGTGTCCCCGAACGTGAGCAGATGCTAAGCTTGCGGTTTGAGTGATATAATCAGAGTTTGCCGTCAAGAATTAGTTCTTCCCCTCTGAACGTTCTAGACAATTGCAGCGGGAAGCTTATCCACAAATAACAAGCCCATGTGTCTGTCTCGTCTTGACGAAGGCGAAGGTCAGTCACGGAAATGAGCCCCGAGACACGTCTTGCTAGTGCATGTATCTTATGCAGATTACTCAAATCTATCGATTTCTTGATGATGAGTATATCGACGGGGCCGATGCAGCTTTCATCTTGGCCAGGACCAACATGGATCTGGATCTAGTCTCTGTTACGCGAAATGGGAGTTGAAGACAGACCAGTCAAGGACAGAACAGAACGAGAGTCCAGAACGGCCGCTTGCTACATTGTAACCAAGTCATCTCTGCTCAGTAGCGTGGCTCTATCCAGCGTTTGGAGTCCTCGTCCCATGGTCTCCTTCATGAGGACATTTTCAGTCCTACCAGATTTGATGTATCTCGAACGGGCTGTCAAGCGCATTTTCTTCTCCGCATGAGAGAGCTTATGACGTGCAGCAGAGATGATAGTCAGATTGAGAGCGATGTATTCCTAGTCTCTGTTTGCGGTATCACTCCGAAAAAGACGCGACGAGTTCCAGAGCCCAGACCTAACTGATGAATATCGCCATGAGTGAAAAGCTGGGTCGCCGTGGCCGTGGTTTGTTTGTTGATTTGTTGGTGCTGGTCCTGACAAACCGGGGGAGAAACCGACGGAAGATGGACCTTCCAAGGGCGCTCCTCTGGCTGTCCTCAACTTAACCAAGTACTCAAAGTGGCACTGCGAAACGATTGGTTTTGCGATTCCAGGGGCAACAGACAGTCGACTTGTTGTCCTTTTAGTGAACTCTATAACTCCATCTACTTGGCCATGGAGCCCCGGCATCTCCTCCTAGCTGATTGCATGAGGGGAATCACTGGATTCGCCATTGAATTCTGATTTTCTCAACGCAGTCAACTTTACCTGTAAGTGAGAATGTCCATATATCTTCTGAACCTTCTTGTTATCATTGATTCTGATGAGACAGTCTTTGCAAGCCTACCCTCTCCCACATGTCGAACCCAGTACTGTCGTCCTTCTGACAGAAACGGAATACCATCTTGAACATTGAAATGAAATCAGCCTCTGCTTCTGCAGAACGACAAGATGAGAAGCAACAGAATATTGAGATCTTGGAAACCGCGAATCCCAGAAATACCCCAGACGAGCACAGTCCTAATCCTGAAACACTGCGAGTTCTCAATTTTGCAATCGACGATGAGCCATCTCCATCAACCCCCGGAATATTTGTCCTGAAACTGCCAAACCTTAGTCCAGAATCAACAGAGCGAATCTTTCCCATCAGCTCAGTCGTGTCGGTCGATTCATCCGCTCCGCAAACACCGGCAGTGGAGAATGCTGAGGAGCAGAACTCCCCTTGCGCTGAAAGTCCCCATTCGACTCTTACTGTTAGCAAGCAGTCAGCAGGCCAGCCGGCTACGCCATCGTCAGAAGACCGCAAGGACGCACCCTCGATTCAGAGCACAGTGGAAGCCTCTGGCAGTTCTTTGAACGTGACTACTGGAAGCAGGAAGCGACCCCCTTTAAAAATTGACTTGGCCAGAAGAGTTACCGATATATCGTTCGAGGATGTGAATCTGTCTTTCCAGGGGGGCTCTGGACTCGCGGAGCCATCCTCTGCTGCGGCCCAGGACTCGTACTTCGCAGGAGCAGGGTCCTGGATCGACCAAGCTGTGGCGGCAACCTGGACACAAGGCATGGAAGATGACTCAAACTTCAATCACATTCATGGTCTTGGTGCACTCGTAGTGCTACAAGAATCCAAAGGAAGTCTCATCGTCCAGGCTGCGAGCAAGAACACCGAAGAAGTTCTAGGCTACAAACCCGAACAGCTTTTCGGGCTACCGAGCTTCTGCGATATCGTGCAGGATGTTCAGAAAAAAGACTTTCTTGGCCGTTTTAACCTGGTTCGAGACAAGTGGTATAATGTCGAGCAGCATGGTCCAGATATCCACGAAGTCGACGTCCGCCAACGTTACGGGACAACGAGGCGACTTTGGTGTACGATGCATGCTACAAAGGCAAACTGTGGTCATATCGTATGTGAATTCGAGTTGATGAGAGCCGTTCTTGATTATTGGAGGAACTCAGGGCCTTCAAAATCGGTCTACGCAGTCTATGACAACACACGCACAAACGAGAGATCTGATGAGAAGACCAGCACTCCGGGTATGCCTCCTGAGATGCAGAACATGCTGAGAGGAATCAGAGGGAATTTCCAGTCTGCGGATATGTTGAGCGCCTTGTCACTTGTTATCCAGCTGGCCGCGAGCGCCTCCTCCCTGAGCATGCTTTTCAACTACTTTATTGGCATCATTAGGGAATTGACCTGTTTTAGCCGAGTGACAGTCTTTTATTTTGATCGTGACGGGAATGCAGTTCCTATGAACGATGCCGTTGACTCACGCGTCATTGCCAGTTTCCCGGAAGATGTGCATTTCCCCAAACCGCTTTCTCCAAGGGACTTGGGAAGATTTCATTTGCGCAACAAAGTTTGTCTCGAATACAGTCATAGACAGTCACACGCTGAGCTGGTTTACCGTGATTCTGAGAATTTGCCGAGCGAGTTTGATCTAGACCACTCTTACCTGTTGGCGAGATCACCGTACCTTGTGGATCATGTCACCGGAATGCCCGTCTTTGCTTGCATGTCTATCAATATAAATGCCTTCGGACGTGCATGGGGGCTTATAATGTGCCAGTCGTACGAGGAAGAGATACGGTTACCTCCACCAGTACAAAAGTTCTTTGGGCTAGTTAGCGACACACTTGCAAGCAATATTGAACGTCTTTCAAACACGATGACTGCCCAGATGCAGGGTCCGTTCAGTTCTTCGCATGATGGAGATGAGAAAGGCGATAGCTTACAGGTCAAAGACTTATTGACCTTGTTTAAGGCAGATTATGCTGCATCCTCGATGTTAGGTGAAACTAAAATCCTTGGAAAGCCCCACGATGCGCAAGAAGTGCTCGCTTTGGTGGAATACTTGAAACTGAAGGAACTCGGTGCTGTCTTGTGTTCAACGGACATGAGTCGCGATTTTCCAGACCTCAACTATACCCCTGGTTTCAAGTATCTATCCAACCTGCTGTATGTGCCCTTGTCAACGGACGGTCGAGAGTTTATCGTTTTCTTCAAGGCTTCGCAATGCGGAGACACCTTACGTGCTGCGACTGATGACAATGCTCGATGCCTGGACCAAGGACAGCCAACAGACCTTGGTTCAGAGGCGAAGGTGGTTGATCGTGGGACTGATGTATGGGATGCAGGAGACTTACAGAAGGGCTCCTTTCTGTCCTTGATATACGGGGCGATGCTAAAAGAGGCGTGGCAGCAAAAGGAAACAACAATGCAAAGTACCCAGCTTATGCGACTACTTTTGGCAAACTGCGCTCACGAGTTTCGAACGCCGCTGAACGCGATCATCAACTATCTTGAGATTGCATTGGATGGAGATCTAAATCAAGAGACTCGGGAGAGTCTTTCCAGATCGCATTCCGCTTCAAAATCCCTCATTTACATAATCAACGATCTCTTGGACCTCACAAACGCAGAGAACGGCATCAGCTTGATCAAAGACGAGAATTTTGATCTTGTGGAGACCATCCATGAAGCCTCGCGCATTTTCTGTGAAGAAGCGAGGCAGAAGGGTGTTGAGCTTCACGTTGTACAGTACTCTGATATTCCTCCCGTACTGGGAGACCAGCGGCGAGTACGACAAGTTATCACGAACCTCATCAGCAATGCTGTTCAGCATACATCTTCGTCGGGAACCGTGACTGTCGAATCATGCTTGTTGCCTGATTATACCGAGACTGGGAAACTTGGAACTGAAGTAGCTATCCACGACACTGGAACTGGCATGTCTCAGAACGACATTGAAGCACTTTTCTGTGAATTGGAGCAAGTTTCGAACAAAGATTACATACGAAGTCGAAGTCCCCAACGCTGCGATAATGCCATAACGAGCGACAGTAGCGGCTCGAGGAACATACTCGGGCTGGGTTTAGCCCTAGTTGCTCGCATAGTTCGCAATATGAACGGTCAACTGAGCGTCAAATCAGAGGAAGGCCAGGGGAGTTGCTTCAGGATCAAAATGCAGTTCCCTTTACCTACCGACGAGTCCAATGGAGAGAAACCTGATTGGAGCAGAGCGTCGCCTGTTGACAAAGGAAAAGGGAGGCAAAGTGAAACTGAAGATGGCCAAAACGAGCCTACCAAGCAAGATGAGACGGACTGCGGCGAAGATGACCGAGCTCGAGCAGGGAAGAATACTGGATCCTCAGAATGCACAGATTCCACAAAACATGAAAGCCATACATCAAACGACACAGTCACAGCAGGTCCTGCTCAACACGACTCTGCCTCGAAGCAAGAAGCACCCGGTGGCGGAACATGGGTGATAACGGAAAAGAGCCCAGACACCATACATCCTGACATAAGGACAAAGCCTCCGTCTGCCGACGCGGAAGGGCAAGCTCATCAACCGCATCTAGGGTCCGCAGAGCAATCTACTGGAGATTTAGCCGATGAACCGACCAAGCAAACCGAGGGAACAGCTGCCGGATCCTCAGAGAGGACGGCAGAGCCCAGTCAAACCAAAGCCCAGACTCAGTCCGATATTTCACGCAACGAGACTGCGACTACTGCCTCCGAAGGATCGTCCAAAAAGAATCTCCACATCTTGGTAGCCGAGGACGATCCGACAAACAGTGCAATCTTACGCAAAAGACTGGAAAAGTCGGGACATACCGTTCATATGACTGAGAATGGGAAGGAATGTGCTTCCGCGTTCCGTGACAATGCGCACTCATTTGACGCCGTCCTGATGGATATACAGGTCAGTCACAGAACTTTTGTGTAGCTAACAATCGTGAGCTGACCTCCCAGCAGATGCCGATCGTCGATGGCATGGGATCAACCAAGATGATACGAGAATATGAAGAGCTTGCAGCCTCTTCGACCTCTGTTTCAGCGACTTGTCGGCCTCGGCGGATTCCGATATTCGCTGTCTCGGCATCTCTGGTGGAGAAGGACCGTCAGACGTATATCGACGCGGGATTCAACGGGTGGATCATGAAACCGGTTGATTTCAAACGTGTTGCCTATCTCCTGGATGGAGTGCACAAGGAAGAGGCCCGTGAGGACAGTCTCTACAAGCCTGGCATGTGGGAGAAGGGAGGCTGGTTCGACAAGGGCGTTGAGAGCTAAGGATGCTTGTGTGGAATCGAGATTTATGTCCGCATGGGAACGTGGTTCAACGACAGAGACGGGAGTCTTATACCCCTCAAAGTATAGAGGTAACATAGATTATAGAGTGCAGAACTTAGATGATGGTCACTGTTAAGATAGATAACAGATCCCATGAAATGATGTTATATGCATGTATATGTATATGTGCATGCTGTATGAACAAGATGTACAACGCCGACACGATGCTGATGCTTCTATCCAGGGAGAGACAACGCAAACCAAGACCACAAAACCGACTTTTCAATTCACAAGCTGATCAATAGTAGTTCGGCAGGTCCCCAAAATCCGGCACTGCATCCCCACACTTGAACGATGGCGCATACGCCTTGGCCGGCATGAAACCATTCTTCCAGGCGGTCCTGTAGCTCCACTGCGCCGCAGACTCGGTGCGCCAGGTCCAGTAGAACCAGCCCTGTCCGGTCTCGAATGCAGACATCTGCGCCTCTGCGTATGTCTGCAGGAACTTCTTGTACTCGGTCGAGTACCCGGTGACGTCTGCGTTGGCGTTGGCGCAACTGCAAGAGGACCCGGTGTCGGCGGTGGGACAGTATTGGGTTGAGTCTGTGAGGGAGAAGGTTCCTTCCCAGCGAGTGCCGCGGCCGACGTTGTTGAGGTATTTGGCGCAGTCGGTATCGGCTTGGGACCATTCTCCGCAGATGGTTGGGCCCCAGCTATAGAGAAAGAGTCAATATGGTGAGATAAGAAGATGAGGGGGAACGTTGGAGAAAGACAGACCCTGTGCTTGTGGAGTTGATCTCTTTGATCATGTTGTACCAGTCGTTGCAGATTAGGTTGACTTTCGCCGTATGGTTGAGGCCTATCTGCCCTGTGTTGAAAATGGTGTATTGGTGCGTATCCAGTAACATCTTGTCGGGACCGTTTTTGAGCATGCTCTTCCATTTACTCAGGTTCAGGAAGCCATCGTGGAAAGCGACGTACGCCGTGATGCCGTTCTTTCGCACGAGCTTCGCGGCCTCGGTGGTCCAGTCGAGGACATCCTCAATTGAGAGCGAAAGCATCAGCGGCTCGTTCACGAGCCCGTAGATCGTGACGACATTCTTGTACCGGTCCTGCGCGAAGAATTTGGAGACACTGTCGTGGAAAGCGAGAGACCGGTTGCCGTTGAGCTCGCCATCTGTCCCATTGAGCCAGCCAATGGCACCCTGGCGACCGCTATGATTCCATCCGTTCTGACTTCCTGGAATCCCGTGCGGGTCGAGCTTGACTCGGAGCCCGTATTTTCTGCAGTACTCGATTGCTCGGAGGAGATATCGCCACGAGGTCTTTGCGACATAAGGGTCGTCGTCGTACGTTGCTACCGCCCAGTAGGAATATTGGATGCGGACGTGGTCGAGGCCTGCATCTCGTATGTCTGCAAAATCTTGTTCAGTGATGAATGTAGCGTAGTGCTTCTCAATTCTCGAGGCTGCTGAGCTGCCGAGTCTCTTGGACAATGTCCATTCATCAACGATCCCTGAGACCGACGAGTAAGAGTCGAAAAATGAAGGAACGATGAACGGTTCGATTGACAGCCAGCCTCCCAGGTTAACGCCGCGGATTGGCTGTGATCCATACGGGAATGGTTCGTTCAAAGGAGGAACATTGTCGTTCGGTCTAGCTGAGTCGTCCCAAGTCGAGTTTAAGCCCATGATACAGAGACCACCAACCGTCTCATTTGTGAAAGTGACATTGAAGTCAGTTGTGTCGTACCATGTCCAAGGGTCCAGATATGTTCCCTGGGCGTAAGCCTAGTATAACGTCAGTGGAGGTCTCGATGAGCAAATCCGCTTGAACAAACGTACTGGAATGCTGTCATGGCTCAACCCGTCCAGATTCGAGTTACCAGGCGAGGTTCCTTGTGGATCTGCCGGGTCAGACTTGTTGTCGTGTTTCTTGGACACGACGACGGCGACGGGAATCACGATGACCAGGATCAGGATCAGAGTACCCAATCCAATCCATCTCTTTCGCTTCCAGAATGGCCGTCCGCCGCCTGCATCGTCAGTACTGCCTCCCCAGGTACCTTCTTTCCGCCATCTAGCTTCCATTGTTGGGCCACCACCTCCACGATGGCGCACTTGCATCTCGGGGCTCCGCCCTTCTTCAAGGTATGCCCCAGACGCGACCCTAGCCTTCGTCCGATCTCTGTGTGACTCGCCAGGCGGATCACGCAAGGCGCGCTTTCCTTCTCCCACAACTGCTCTCTTCTTGTGACGTTTCCTCTCCGCTTTGGCGGTGTCCTTCGCGTTCTCGCGCTCCCGACGCCCCTCCTTCTCATATTGAGCCCCGAGCCTAGCCAACGCATCCGCGCTCAGCAAATGTGACGCACTATTGGTCGAATCACTGCTCTGATGCTTCCTCGCCGCTGCCTCACGCCCCGCTTCCCTTCGTCTAGATCTCCGCGCTTCAGCATCCGATTCACGACCTCTCTCCCGGCGGCCGTCTCTCGTCCGATGTCGCCCATCATCCTCATACGCCGTGCGCCTGCTCTGAGCCTCCCGATCCCTGTCGCGATGCCGCCCATGTCGCTCGCTTCTTCTCGGAGTCTCCCTCGGCCGTGATCGTTCCCCTCGTCGCGCATCATAGTCATCACCGTAAGATCTACTCGCTCGCGGTCGCGGGCTGCGCTCATCACCCAGCAATTCCTCGTCAACGGCCCCCTCCGCATCGCGCTCGTAGTACCCGCGCGTCCGCGACTCACGCGGGGGACGGTAACCGTCCCGTCTGTATCGGCGTTCGTTAAGGTCGTGCTCCAATTCGTCATCGTCATAATCGTCGTCGTTGTCGTCAGTTGCGTAGCGCCGTCGCGCATGGTCGTAGTCATACCGTGCTTCCCGGTCGCTGTCGCGACCGCCGTAGCGGTCCCGACTTCGGGAGTGACTTGGCATGCAAGTTTTATTCCGTGGATTGGAATGTTCGGCGGGGTGAATGTCAACGATCGGTATGTGGGAACTGCAGAGGCTTTGGTTTGTTTATGACTGCTGTCGGGGTCGCTGGGACCCTTGAGGGGTGTGTCAGCGCGGATATGGTTCGTAGCTGTAATTAAAAATTAATCTCATGTAGCAGCGTGTAGAAGTCGTTCATCATAAGCGTGCGACATGAGCGCAATCGATCGAAAGAGTGAGGACTGCCTAGTATCAAAACAAAGACAAGAAAAGCATACGCGTTGCCAATCACGGCCCGCGATCTAGCCCAAGATGCGATGCGGCAATCCTTTGAGCTTCTTAATACCAGACACACATATAATTCTCTTGTATCAAAATTCGATGTCTCAATTCTCAATTCTCAATATCCAAAACGAAGGTAAGCTAAGGTCGTTCATGGGGCTTTGCCCCTGGCTGCTGAATCTGGTGGAGGTGGGATGGCTGTGTTTCTGACAGGAACGCCAGTTGCGGAGCAACCGGGGCGGAAACAACCAAGACAGGAACGAGAAGAGTAGTAACTCTCAACATCATAGCCTCAAATGCAACATTGATTGTGTCTTAAATCAAGAAAGCAAAGAGAGACTTGATCGTAGAGAGCTGCATTGGTCGTTTTAGGTTCGAGATAGATGGTAAGCACGAGACGCCACACGTGGTCTCCGGAGATTGAGGACACGGATGTCGGACTAGTTACATGATACTGATCGTTTGTGGGGAATCCGATCGAAAATCCATTGAGAAATAGTGAAGAAAAACAATTCAAGAGAGAAGATGCAGTGGTATAAGTATCTATCTAGCTTCATCAATCTGATACTGAACGGAATGCCTCGCGTGGCCAGTCCCTGACAATTGTCAAAGAGGTATGTGAAAAACGCCGTATATCAGGATGAAACAAATGACCAAAGTAGAAGATCGTGGAGAACAAGAGTAGGAAAAGATCCAGTCGATTGTACATGGACAACGAATATCGGAATACCAAATGAAGATCCAGGGAATATGAAAGACATGTCATATCTGCCACCTCCGTCTGTACAACTCCGGATTCACCCAACTTAAGGATTAGAACGACACGAAAGAATGCGATGATATTATGCCTTCGCTGACTTCAGGGGAATCAAAAAATGAGACAAAATTATAAGAGGGAATTTTCAGCGGCGCAAAGCTGCCCGTAATAAGTTATTGCGCATCGGATGGGCCTGTCGCGCGACCGGAGACTGCATCAGCTTTGGGCAGAGTGGCCATTCATTAGGCGGCCTTCATAACTGACGTGTCGCGTAGGCAAAGTGAAAAATCAACGGAGAAGGGTAGGCCTCGAACGTGTGTACAGATAACCGGGGCAGGACAATGCACTGCCGTCGCTCACTTTTGTCACATCCTCAGATCGACTCGTAGGTTGCACCGCAGCTCTCGTGGATTTCCCATGTGCGCATGCGAAGGCCACAAGAGGCAGAATGCATAAAGGACCAGCCCGTTGGTGCAATGTGTCAGTAGTTTTTCTCTTTTTCTCTTTTTCTCTTTTTTCCTTTCTTCCACTTGTTCAGTGGCTGCCGATTTTGGTGTTCGATCCGCCACCACTGGGAGCATGATTTTCCAACAGGAGGGATTATCCACGGCTTCCTGTCCTAAGCCTGGGCGCTATTAGGCCCTGTTGTGAAACTGTTATCAACTGATAATTTGTCTCGCTCCTTCCTTGCCCAAAACGCCTGGTTCCTGAGGTTTCGGGCTTCTGTCACGCCCCTTCTTGCGGCTCAAGAATGCGAGCATACCACTATTGGAGGACTTCCCCTTAACTGACGCACTATCGTAGCCCTCGGCGGGAAGAGTAGAGCTGTGGTCGGCGAGCTCACTCCAACTACCCGCTTCTTCCAAGACCATCTGGACACCTCCGCCCTTACTTGTCTTGCGGGTGGCTCCTCGTGGGCGATTGGGGCCAGGGGGCGGAAGCGGCCGAGAGAACGAGGGAGCGGGTGGGGGAGGCTGGGGAGGAGCTGGAGACGGAGGCTGCGCGTTTGGCGTATGGTCTGGCGAGTCGTACGCCTCACCCTGACTGGCATTGTCGGGTTGGGTCAAGTGACCGGCAGAACCCTCAGTGCGTGAGGTCGGCGAGTTCCTCGAGGTGTCAGGCTGTGAATAATGACGAGCGTGGGCTGAAGACGTGGTGGTGGGGAGACAATCCTCAGGATTCCTGTCGGCAAATGTGAGTATCAGAAGTGGATGAATGAAGTCGATGTGGCGGTACTTACTTTGACGCTGCGATTGCCTCAGCAGCATTGCTGAAAACTCCGTTAGCACGGAACCCAGATAGATCCTGCGCCTGCAACTCCCGGACATACCCTTGATATGTAACTGTGGTGTAGTCGAATGGTTCAAACATCGTCTCGATCAGACGGTGAAGCTCATCCTCTCTGATTTCCTTCGCCGTTGCATCCTCTCTCAATTCCGCCCTTGGCTTTTGTCTCCGTGCCCGAGCCTCCAGAGGCGCCTCCTCGAGGAGAAGCTCTTCCAAATCATATGTGGCGTCAAAGTTGGTCTTGTCGCTAGAAGGTCGGAAAACAGGCGGAACTTCCTTTCGTTCCAGAGCAACGAAGTCGATCTCTGCGAAGAACATATGCGAAGTGAAAGTGTCAAATCCAGTGGCCCCTATTCGTTTGCTTCTGTCTTTCTCCAGCAGCGCCGACATTGCTCGCAGACACGGAACTGAAACAGCCGGGTTGGTGACGTAGTATTTTGGTTGAGCCTTTTTGATGTTCTCGCTAAGGACGTCCTGGCTGCGACCTTCGAATGGTCGCTATATTACAAGTTAGAGTAGTGCGAGAGACCAGAATTGCGGCGAAAGCAAGTCCGTACCTTGTTATAAATGCATTCGTAAAATGTAACACCGAGCGACCACCAATCGACTTCACAGTAATAACCTCCGCCTTCGTACACCTCCGGAGCCAGATACGCCAAGGTTCCTGACTTGCTTGTGAGGGGCTTGCCCGGTCGAAAATCGGATGCCACATTCTGCAATGAGGAAGAAAGGTCAGCGGCCAAAGGTAACTGGGATCACAATGCTCAAGAGGGCGCCACATACGAAATCCGCCAAATGTACATGCCCTTCCGAATCTAGCAACACATTGTCTGGCTTCACGTCTCGATGGATGATACCTTGTGAGTGGATGTATCTCAAAGCACAACCGAGTTCTGCCATCCAGAAGCGTACTGCCTCTTCTGTAAAGCACTTTCTTGAGATATGGAATCGCAAATCACCGCCGTTCATCAAATCAACCACGATATATCTTCACAAGATATTAGCAACCGCTGTCAGGGCCATGCAGGAAGCCTGCTGTAGAACGCACATGTACTCGATGTCTTGGAAACTGTATCTCAAGTTGCAAAGAAAGGGATGGTTTAAGTGTTCGAGCATTCGTCGTTCTCGAATGATGTTCCTCACGCTCTCCGATCGCACAACTAAAGAACACGAAGCAAATCGTTAGTACGCTGCACCAGCAAGAGAATCAGACGACATCAAAGATCCCACCTTCTTCTTTCCGAATATACTTTAGAGCAAATGTCAGGCCGGTATCCTTCTTCTCCACGATGCGGACCTTTCCGAAAGCACCTTTGCCTACCACTCGAAGAAGGCGAAATTGGTTTAAGTTCACTATCACAGGATAAGTCAAGAAGAGTCAGTGAGCGCGCTCCATACAATTGCAAAGGACAGGTGCGTCCAGCACACCAAGATAAAGAACCCGCTACGCACCCTCATCGGTGGAGGACACCGGTTTCCCTTGTGAGTTACCCATTGAGAAACCCTATCCGAGAAAACTCAAGTATTGCGTTCCGTTTGGGTTAAATCACCGCGGACGCATCCCAATCGTTGTGCTGCAGGGATCGGACCCGGACGATATGTAATGATTCGCAGACGCGGGCGGAAAAGACGATTGGCGTATGAAAAGGAGAAGTAGACGGGCAATTGCCAGAAATTCAAGGTATAGGAGACTCCAAGCGGTGGCAAGCCGGGCACATTAATGCTCCTAGATTTCTAGAAGAAGAGACAAAACTATCAGCACCGTAACAAAGAATCGCAGCATCTAAAAAGGTGACGGCAGTGGTACAGAAGGAGAATAACGTGGGTGGAGGGGTTCTTTTCCCCGATAGGCTGCGCAAGATCTTTCGCAGGAGTTAACTTACTCTCTCAATGAAGGGAATGCAATGGGTTCAAAGGATGAAGTAACAAAACGAGTCTCAGGCAATCTGGAGATGTTGTACGTGATGGAAAAAGTGAGCCAGTCTGGCTTGAGAACCAGAACAGCGAGAAGGGATGAAGGGCGTTTGAGTCTTGGATGATTTGCGGACTGGCTGAGCGTATCCCGTAGTAGAAGTGGTACTGTTAGTACGGTAGTGCCTTAGCCCCTAATACGGAGTAGTCAGAAGACGGCCCGGGTCACTAACAGAGGAGGGAAAAACAAAGTTTCCAGTCCACCAGCATGCAGAAAGATTGTACTCATCACTCACCTAACAGAGCAGATCTCTGAAGAATTATGATCTCTTGGTGCGATTACTCAGAGAGTTTTGCTGGAGTTGTTGAAAGAATGGTACTTCAGTAGGTGCTTAGTGCTCAATAGGGAGAGAATCTCGCGAAACTCTCTTTGTTGGACCCTCTAGAACAGTTTGATGATAGGCGAAGGTAATTTGCCCTGCTGACAAGCATAAAATAAGAGGGACACCAGCAATACGAGCGGACAAGCCAGCTATCTAACTGGAGTTAAGCTACCTTTGAGGCTTGAATCTAGCTTGCTGTCTCAAAGAACCCAGATGGGGAAAGTGCAGGTTTTGACCAGCGTGGAGAATGAGAGCAGTCCACCGAATAGTAACTACCAAAGAAGGGATAGGGGGTTTCGGAGGCTGCTACGGAATAGTCGGAGCTATCTACGCTGTATTATGATTATTTGGTCAAAGCGATGTGAAGAATGAACGTACCCAAAGTGGCGTCCCCATCCAGGAGACAGAAGAGATGCCGCTTGGGCCCACGAGCGAATGGGAAGAGGCGTGGTTTACGAAGTACAAGATCCTGAATCTGGACACAGGCTCACAGGTGAAAGAGGAAAACAAATCAGAATGGGGGAACCAAATGGGAATACTACTAAGTACTGACTAGAGAGACCGCAGTGGAATAGCAAAACTAAGCATGTCTTGGAGCCTTGGACATTGGAGAATCAACCGATAGTCGTCTTAGGGCGGGTCCTTGAATATGGAACGATGGGGACTTTGCCGAATAATAATACCCTTAGCTATTCATACCAAAGGTAAAAGTATCGTGGGGAACTCCCGAATGCTTGTGATGAACTCATGATCATATTGCTACTATGCTTAACTGGGGATTCCAGATACTCTCAAGGGGAGAGTTGACGCCGAAGGTGCTCACGTCCATGGCCCCATCTACGCTGAGTGCTGTCATACAAAAGCAGATGGTTGGAAGACGTCATTTATCAACAACTGATTATGGCGTATTTCATGTGCAGCCATGTACGGAGTACAGAAAACAGAGTCTCATACATAAGACTGATCCCAAAGCACGACTGAGGCGACAAGCCACCGCTGACCTGTCAACTCATCATTCGACAACAGTACAAACCTGTTCCTTCTGGAATATCTCCCAAAGATTTTGATCTGACCAGTCACTTTCCCGAATTCTTCCATTTCTTTGTTCCTGATGTGGTGTCCATGTAAGCTGTAAGCAGCATCTCGTGGCCGCCACGTTTTTGGGCCTGACCGCCCAAAGGCAAACCCCCTACCGATAACCAACGAACCAGAGAGTGCCGTCCATCGCATTATCATCAGAACGCTTCTCTTATAATTGTTGTAAACAGCCAGGTCCGAAAATCAGTCTTCCAGCTGTCATACTATTTAAAGCACGAGGAAAATATTTCTTATCCCTGGCTGTTTGAAGGGGTCAGTCTAGGGCGGTCCTTCGTATCAGCACTACTAGTCAAAGGAGCTTGCAGATCATCCAAGCCAGACTACTCTAGCTGCATATCAAACAGCAAAGGAAATAACAGATCCCTGCTCCCATAGGAAGGGAGATGGCTGTCTCATGTTTCACGCGTCAGATGGATGAATCATGCGGCAGCTTTTGTCTCTTCAGATCACTGAGATTGTTCCAGCCAGACCATAGTACAGGGTCTCCGTACAGTCTCAGACATCATGTCATAACGGTGTCCTCATCCATACGCATACTTCGACACGATAATAGGGCCATGTGGACTATGGAGACAACGCTGCCGCCTCCCAGTAGTCCTCCTCACATGTCACATCAAATAATCCAGCAAGACCTCCCGACCACAGCAGGAATCAGCGAATGAAGCCGTCAAAGGATCGTCACTCGTCAGCAGTAGTCTCCTCCACTTAGATGACACTCTTAATCGAACCAAATCAATTTAGTCGAGATTCTAGTGGAGCCGGGAACCATTGTTTTCCAAGGATTTGTCGTCAACCGTCGAACCTGTGCCGATCGTTTTTGAAGGGCCAGAGAGAAGATCCACAGAGGACAGTGCTAATTGCTAATACGCAGTTACTCCGTACTTATGGACCTCTAGATATCTCGGGAGTCAGGAGTAGACTAGGACATGTCTGATAATGAGCTGGCGACAGCCTTTGAGACTGAATTGTTTTGGCGACCAAATATCATGAATGCAGAGTACAGAGCTCAAAAAATATTATACTTCAAGCTACTCCAGATAGGGGTGCTCTCCAGATAAACGAACCCGGCTGGCTTACATAGTGGTATCTAGTTGTTTCTAACTTTCTATTTTCCACATGTTCTTACCATTGGGTGGCTTGATTCCTTTGTGGAGTTTATCGTCTTGTGGCTGATAAAGGAGAAACATCTACCTTAAGGTATTTATTCTGACGGTGTGCACCTCCTCATGGAATTAGAAGCTATGTCAACTGCAAAACCCTTCCTACAGAGACGATACATCATCCTCATGTACGGCCCTTGCATTCATCATCCGCATCTCCCAAGAGATCACCCGAATATGATGGATCAGTGATCTCTCCGCTCCATCTATCATCTCTATAAAAGCATATCCCAACCGGAAAACCCAATCGGGGTCCACCATTTCATATTTCCGAGCAGACTATCTACCTTAGTCCTTAGGTGCCTTGCCTACCTTATCCTCATTATTGCCGTTCGTTAGGACGGAGCAATTACCCTACTCGTAGCCCGCTAGCCCGCTACTGTATCCAAGATTTTGCCTCTCCGATCTGCACGTCCCATTATTGTCTACATGTGATCTGACAGCCTCAGCCACTTACTGCCGTGCATAGATTAGTCTAAGACAGTAGATTGTTGCCTGTGACGGGCGGCGGATGTGATAGATCCACGCCGTATCTTTGTCGACCTGTCAGGAAAATTTGATTGATACAGGTCATAACTTATAAGTCTAAGGATCGTCTTGCATGTCTATTACTATCTGCTCGACTGCTTGACTTCTCATACCATTCAAACCAGTCATTAAAGATCAAGTATCCATTCCTGAATGATATGTGCACCCGTCAAACGACCAATATAATACCCGAAATAATGCCCTATATCAAGAACGCCGTTTAGAATCCTATCTCCGCATAGCCTTGCCTCTCCATAGAATGACCCCAATTATCCAAACTTGAAACTCCCAAATGCTAATCCACAACGCTTTCTTATCGTGCCTGTGCATGTAACGCTGCCGCTCACCAGCGTCGTCCATATACCGAATCCTCAGCCCTAGGAGCCCGCTTCTCCGCTTGGCGATTCCGGTCTTGCGAACTGGACTGGCCCCACGGCCGACTACTTCCTCCGTTTCCGTTATATTTGGAACTAGAGGCGCTGGCTTCTGTCAATGAGGCCCCGGGTTTGATAACGTCAATGTTTCCCCGGTCGCCAGAGAAGCGTGCTTCGGCATCGCGACCAAAGAGGGCCATCATATCGTTCATCGTAAGCTTGCCAGCTGCGCTCTTGCCTTCAATAGTGAGATTGGCCAACTCGCGCTTGCGGTCTTGCAATTCCAGGATCCGCTCTTCGACGGTGTCTTTGATAATCATCTTGTAAATCTTGACATCAACCGTCTGGTTAAGTCGATGGACTCGATCAATGGCCTGTTCCTCAACGAACTAGAAACTTCATTAGTCAATCGTAATCACCAGTTCGCCGTGGTCACTTACAGGATTCCAAAATGGTTCCAAGATCACGACTCGACTTGCAGCCGTAAGGTTGAGTCCCAGGGCACCGGCGCGCAAACTGCAGAGTAGCACCCGAGTTGCACTGTTTTGCCTCAATCTATCCAGACTGGCCTCTCGAAGGTCGTTTCGCATGCTCCCGTCGTATCTTGCAAAGCCAATGCCAGCACGCTTCAAGAACGGTTCGATCTTGTCAAGCATCGAAGTGAAGACCGAGAAGACAATGAACTTGTAGTCGCCAGCTTCACGTCTAAGGATCTTCATCAAATGCCGGATCTTGGTGGAAGGCAGGACTTGAGTTTCATCGTCACCAGGATTCAGATAAATATCCTCATCGGTGTCCGACTTCGAACCCTGACTTTTTCTCGAATTGGAAACAATGGCAGGCCTCCGTGTTGGGGATTCAGGACCACCGTCCTTATCAGTCTCAGAGTCCTCGGAACTCAGCCATTCGCCTCCTCCTTCAGCATCTTCGTCATCAGTTCCGCCAGCTTTTCCAAGATTAGGCAAACCGCGTTGGCCATTTGGGACTATCCACTCCCCATCGTCCTCGTCCTCGTCGTCGCTGTCAATAACAATCTTCCTGCTTCTCCGAGCTCGAGCCTTCTGCGTTTCGGAGAATTTATTCGATGGTGAGTCGGTGAGATCCACCTCTATTCTCGGCTTGTGAGAGCTCTTTTTCTTGCCTGAATCGATACCACCAAGCGTAGTCTTTAGATCGGCCTCGCACTCGCCACATCTGGTGGAACCGCTCGTTACTTCCTCCTTGCTCAGCTCTGTCTGGCAAACATCGCATTTTTTCGAAACGACACTCAGAGCTCCAAAGAGATCAGCCATACTATCGAGATCGTCCTGCTTTCCAGAGAGAGATTGGCTACTAGAGGTCCCATTCTGCAAAAGAATGTCTTTGTCCTTTGCAAGATCGCTCTTGACCAGATCTGGATGGTTGCATGATTGCCGTAGACGTAGCAGTAAGACCAAAGCACCGGCATAGTCGACTTTGGAGCCGCCCATCATCTTCTCGAGGCTGTTTTCCGTTCGCTGTTCGAGACGTTTATAAAAGTTCATCTCACCGGGCATGAACTCTGCAGCTACCTTGATGACTTCCCGTTTGGTGATCTGGAAGCCGGTCGACTTCTTCTGCTTCCCGTCGGCACCTGATCCGCTGGGCTTGAGGTTGGAATGCAGCTTCAAAACGTCCTTAGTGCGCCGCTTCATGAACGCCTTCAGATAGACCTGTAAGCGCTCAATCGCAAGGGCTCCACGTCCGTTAGCCAACGGCCTTGTAATCTGATCCTTCCAAGCCGCAAGATCGTTGTAGGGTTTGATCCGCAGAAATTTGATCAAACTCTGAAGCTCGTCCAAGTTGTTCTGCATTGGCGTTCCCGACAAACACCATCTATATTCTGCATTAAGCGCGCACGCCGACTGCGTTGCCTTGGCATTTCGATTCTTGATGGTATGCGCTTCGTCTAGGACTATCCGGTACCAATAAACAGAGAAAAGTCCCGATTTCTTCTTGTTCTTATCGACAGCTCCATACTCGGAAGTTAAGGTGCCATATGTCGTAATCACCACATCGTAGGTGTCCAGGTTGTCCGTTGCTTTCGCGCGAGTATTCCCGTGGTAGACACAAACTCGTAGCTTATGAGAGTCCTCGACCTTGGTTGCTATTTCTGACTCCCACTGTTTAATCAATGCCAATGGGGCAACAACTAGAGTCGACTTGCTAAGCCCAGGAGGGACCTTGCGCGACCTCTCATTGTCTTGTTCGTCACTGCTGTCGTCATCCGCTTTGGAGGCGCCAGCCCTGAACTTGTCCGAAGATTTCTGGTTGGTGAGTAACAGGGCGATAGTCTGAACAGTCTTTCCCAGGCCCATATCATCTGCGAGTATACCACCTTTGGGAAGCACTCCTTTGGCGTTGCTTGCGCCTCTCTCTTTGTCACACATCCAATTCACTCCTTCCCTTTGATGAGGGAGTAACTTAACCTTCAAGCCTTCGACTGTCCCATCATCTTCTTCCTCTTCGTCCTCCTCCTCCTCTTCTTCTTCCTCCTCATCATCTTCTTCGCACCTTTGCTCGTCGTCTTCGGCTTCATCTTGAGATACCTTCTCGTCATCCCTGGTTTCCCCTTTGTTTGCTTTATCAATGCTGTCTTTTGCCTTCAGCTCATCCAGTTCACTCTTTTCAATAGCAGCGCGTGACTCGTTGACGGTAACTCCTTCCAGTTGGGCGGCTAGGTCATCGATTTCAGAGGTGCCCTCCTTCTTTTGTTCCTTGCTCTTCTTCTTCTTCTTCTTCCGGTGCTTGCTCTTTTTCCGGCTCTTTGCCTTTGATCGTTGCTTGTCATCCTCATCCGTAAAGGCCCCTTCAAGCAGAGCTTTGATGTTTTCGTTGGCTTTGACGGGGTCCACATAGCTGTTGACGTCCATTGACCCGAACCCCATATTGCGAGGTCTAGTGCTGGGTGTAAACCCTCCCTCTCGGGTAAGATCAACGAAGTTGCTGAGATTTTTGGATGCTTGGTCCATTTTGATGGCTGAAGATGCATAGAAAGTCTTGGGAGCTCGAGGGGTGGTGAAGGTGATATTCTCCGGACGGCGAATCTCCACAACATCGTTGTTGACCGGACGCGAGTTTCGGTAGTTGTTATAGGCCGAAGGTCGAACGGGCTTGAAAGGATCGAACGGCTCGCTACGCTTCGGTGTGGATGCAACAGGTCCACTCGAGCCACCAGGTGGTCTATGACCCTGATGGTTTACACCAGGGTGAGGAGCATTGTATGGTCTTGACTGCGGTGCAGGCCTGTGATGTTCAGGTCGAGCCCGATTCGGCTTTGGGATATTGAAAGGATGGTTAGACTGTTGCTGGTGGGGTGGGTTTGGACGTTGATATGGGCCGAGAGGAGAAGGTTTCCCAAATTCAGGTTGTTGTGAGAGAGGACGCTGGGTGTGCTCGTTTGGCCGCCGAGGGGTCATCGGGTACGACGGCGGCGCGTCGCTTTCTTTAGCCATTGAGTCGTGGTTATTGTGAACGTTTCTCGGAAGTCCGTCAGATTTAAGAAGCAAGTGTCATCCGGTTTTCTCTTGTTGAGTCTGTTTCGGATGATTGATTTTCGTGGTGGCACTTGGCAGGTGGTGTGCTGCAGAGGGGCTGAAAGGCAGGTGAAGGCAAGGTATGATATTGCAGATCCAAGCAGAGTCAATAGTCTGTCATCTGTCTGTACAGTGAATTCTTCAATGTTGCTTTGAGAACGCGGCAACTTAAGAGTATTAGCAGGCTAGGTGCTCATGTTCGATGCCGCTGCTAGTTGTATTCGACAAGCTATAATAGCCACGTAGAAGAGCCAAATCCTGGTACTGGCCTCGAATAATCAGACTTGAGTAGAAATCAGCATTCCCTGTGCTTGACCTTTGATAAGCTAGATCTTCTGGTGGAGCTGTTTGTGGTAAAAATCCGTATCGTTAGTGCCGACATGCCACATTATTATCGATAGCGTTTTGTTTGGGATTTTGCCCCAGCAACCGTGTGTACATGCCTTAGCGCCTGAGGCTATTCTTATCGATAAAGTCGAAACAAGGTGATAACGAACAGTTTTCAACGATAATGGCCGGATATCCCTCGACCGACAATGGCGTCAAAGCGACGATTATGGGCTTTTCTTTTAGCCCACCGTTTTCTTTAACATCACTCTTTCCTAGTTATAAACATAGAATATTTCTACGAAATCTCTTTCCGATCCAAAATCGAAGGGGAAAATATGTATCCTAGTCTCTGTATGAGAGGTACACTCTTCGCTAAGTGTCAAGAAAACAAATCGTGAAGCCCAGCATCCCTAAATATCTCCAATAACACCCTTCAATATCTCCGGGACTATAACACCCGCGTCTCCTTGGAAGAACCAATCACCCTTTTTCAAGCCAGAATATCCAACATCATTGCGATCCATATTGACCACTGCGACTCGGGCCCCTCTCGCACGCGCCTTATCAACATAGCCTGCAGCTGGGTAGACTCTTGAACTTGTTCCAATCACCAAGATCAGATCCACGCCGGGACCAGAATTTAGCCAATTGTCCACCATTTCGAGTGTGTGTAAGGGTAAACTTTCTCCAAACCAGACCACCCCGGGCCGCAAAAGCCCTTCCTTACATTCTGGACAATGTGGCAGGACATCCCGACTCAAAGTAGAGAGCGGGACGTTCTCGTCTGATATGTCCAGTTCCATTTCCTCTTCCATCCTTAATGCGTTAGATAGCGCCTTCGAGGCCTCCTCGCCGGTCTTATCTTCAGCAGATGGACTCAAGTCCGGGACACCTTTTGGTATGGCAAGCGCGGGGACTATCGGATCGGTAAAGTCATTCTCGCGCACATAGTTGCAGTAGAATGAGGTACATTTCACTGTGAAAAGTGACCCGTGGAGGAGGTGAAGCTGTTCCGAGGGATGGTTTGCGCGTTGTGAAAGACCTACAAAGCGCCCATTCATCAGCCTTGTTCAACTAGGCTACACCAGCACCAAATTATGCAGTCTAGACAGTACCATCAACATTCTGTGTGAGAGTAATGAAGTCCTTATTCCTCCTTGCAAGCTCCGCAAGCGCGTAGTGCGCGCGATTAGGCTTCGCTTTGAGTGCCATGTGTCTTCGGTAGCTGTAAAACTGCCATACTAGGTCCGGGTTGGCCTCGAAGGCCTCAGGCGTCGCCAAATCGGTGGCCTCATAAGATCGCCAGAGGCCACCGGCTCCTCGAAATGTGGGGAGTCCAGAAGATGCAGATATACCAGCCCCCAAGAGTGCCAGTATACGTTTACACCCTTTCAAGTACTCAGTAAACGATCGGAGATCAGCTGCTGGTATTGCCGACGAGGCCATAATGTTGCAGGTCACCGCTCCTAAGCTGTATGGTTCATATATAAAAAGAGACTCTTTAGCAAGCCAGTTTGAATTGTATTCAGAGCGTGGGGCTCATATCTAAATGATTGACGATTGAACCGTCGCTTTTACTCTGCTTATCATACAGCCAAGCAGCAATCGTGGATGACGTGGGGTAGCTAAGAACTAGCTGCGGTATTATTGGTCCAAGAGGGGTAGATCCAGTGGGCGGAATCCGCCGTCAACTGGCAAAGACAAGACCACATTGCCAAGCCTTGGACTCAACTTGCAGGTAGATACTCAGAAGAACATACAATCAGAACAGTAAAATTTCAAGTCAAATAAGGTATATGCCCCAATCAGCCTATTCGAGAGTCGTACCCGCGCTATCTGAGAGATGATGAGTCATTTGACAAGATTCAATGTTGTTCCTCCGCCGGAAGCACAACATTGACTGCTGTCACAGCATAATCCCGATTGCGCTTGTTCATATCGGCAACGAATGAGGTGATGTACTCTGGTACTTCAGCGACGTTGTTCTCTGGGCTCGGAACAGGGTCTCCAAACGCCTCATAGACAGGCACAACGCCCGTCCAGACCCTATTTGTCACATCGTTGTTGCTCTTGTCCTTTCTCTCGTCAGAGACACCGCCATCTCGAATCTTGCCACTGCCGTCGACAATCTTGACTTTAAGGATGACAGTGGAAGACATCTCGGCATTGTCTGGTGGTACTCGGGTATGGTCCCAGCGATCCGCCAACACTGAATTCGTAATGAGTTTCATCGCCCACAGTTTTTCTGCCACGTCCGTGACCAGTCTAGCATAGCCGTGAAGGATAGCGGAGCGGTAGTTGTAGCTATGGGAATTGGGTGTAAGAGACAGGATTAGTCCGTCTACCCTACTCGCAGCGATGCAGACAGGCAATCCGTCTCCTTCCGATGTTCTCGCTAGATTCATGATTCGTGAACTGACATATCCATGTAGATAGCAGTCTAGCGGCTCATTAGGTCCAGCCGATGGGTAGTCAAATGAGCCCATCTGACCGATCATGGGCAAGATGGCGGGAAAAGGATCCGAAGGCCCTGGACTGAACGACACATGGAGCACTTGTGTTGAGTTGATGATAGAATGGATAGCACCGAGATCATACGTTGCTGGTGTATTCCGAAGCTCAGTATACTTATCAAAACGCCATCTCATTCACTCATACCTCGATGTTTGTACCGGTTCACCGTGTTCGCATCTCGCTTCGGATAGGTGAGTGTTCTTCCCATTGTGGATTGTCGAAGCAGGTTCTATGCCAAAGGAAACTCAGAAACGGACGTCTCGTTCAGTATCAGCGTTTGCAGCTTGATTAGAAGGAGCTGCAAATAGTAGTGTGAGTTATGCGATACACTGCTCCAATGCAGACCTTGCTTTTTATAGTTTATATCTAAAGTGTGGAATAGTTCATCGGGGATCCCGAGAACGATGGTCACCATCATGCGGCGCTCGCACACCAATGGAGCAATGAGCTACTTGCTGCGCCCATGAAGGTCATATTAAAATTCCAGTGATCCTTAGATACAAATCGGATCATGATAACGATCCTGGGACGTTAAACATGGACATGAAAACCGAGAAAGGCGGGGCGGCATAGGAAGACATCGCCTGTAAAGGAAAGTCCTTGCGGGCTCCAATAACAAACATCGGCACTGCTATTGGTTGCCGTCGCCGATATTATATTACATCCTCAGGCATTAAGGCATACATCAATAGCTCCGATAAACCTTGAGCTTGCTGGCGATAAACCGTAATTAATCCAACAATTTGGCGCCTCACCCACTGAGGGATTCGATAAGCATGTCGACATGCAAAACCCTCGCCCAGAAATGGCCTCGATATCTCCACCGCCAGATCCCATTTGTCGCAGCTAGCACCTCAATCCGGCCTGTGCTTCGAAGCTGTCGCATGAGCAAGCAGCCGTCCCTCTTCCGTTCCTACGCTTCGATCTCCGCCGCGGAGCTTAAATTCGGACAACCGCTTCACGAGACGCATCCCCATATATTGAATCCTGGAGAATGTGTGTATACGCTCCTGATTGGAAGACCATTTGTCACAACAAAGAATGTGTGGGTTGACTTGAAAATAGTGACCCCCGGTATCACTGCGCTCGAATACGCTCAGCGTCGCTCCCGACTTGCGAACAAGCTTCCTAAGAATGCAATCGCCGTGTTAGCTGCCTCGGAAGTTACTTATCGCGCTAATGGCATATTCAACAATTATCGCCAGGATTCCAACTTCTTTTACCTTACCGGTTTGTTTTCATTGCAAGCCAAGAATAAAACAAGTAGCTCACTCGATGTCTTTATCAATAGGCTTCAATGAACCCAATGCGCTAGCTATCATCGGTGAGATCAATTTACCGTTTGAGGGCAACTAAAGTAGTGCTTACAATGCTTAGCGAATGATGGGTCTGGGGACAATCACATATTCCACCTCTATGTGCGTGCAAAGGATCCGAAGGCTGAGCTCTGGGATGGAGCGCGTTCCGGCACACAGGCGGCGATTGACGTCTTCAACGCGGATGAGGTTGGGAGACTGGCTTGGCGTGTAACGGAAAGCTTAGCTAACTATTGGAGCAGACGGGTGATATTGATCGCATTGGGGATATTCTCCCAGGGATTCTTTCGGGGGCCACAGAGATCTACACAGATATTCCTGCCTTTAACCCCGGGAGATCCTCCTTGCATCGTTTCTTATACGGCCCCACAAATGCATCCGAGAAGCTGAAGAAGATGGTCGATTATCGCAAAGTCAAGCCCTTGCGTAACATCTTAAACGAGATGCGAGTGTTCAAAAGTGAGGATGAGGTCGTCCAGTTACGCAGAGTTGGACGGGCATCGGGACGAGCCTTTACAGAAACCATGAGGCAGACTTTTACAAAAGAGGAGGACCTGAATTCCTTCCTGGAGTACAATTTCAAAGTGAACGGGTGCGATGGCAGTGCTTTTGTCCCCGTGGTTGCAGGCGGCTCTGTGAGTACCTCGTCACCTATTCTCTTCCTATTCAGGCTAACAGGTTCAGAACGCTCTGAGTATCCACTACACGAGAAATGACGATGTCTTGAGGTGAACCCCATTTCAACCATGTTTGAGGGTCTGGGCTAATACGAGATAAAGGGATGGTGACATGGTTCTTGTCGACGGGGGCGGGGTCAGTGGTTTCTCTATCCTGGAAATTGACTGTGACACTAACAGACTACAGGAATGGGGCACGTACATATCCGATATCACTCGAACTTGGCCGGTTAATGGCAAGTTCTCCGACCCTCAGCGCGACCTATACAATGCAGTGTTGAATGTGCACCGCAGTTGCGTCTCACTCTGCAGAGAGAGTGCCGGACTTTCACTGGACAAATTGCATAGTATCGCCGAGAATGGTCTAAAGGATCAATTGCAGCAACTCGGATTTGATGTCTCAGGCAGCGTAAGTCCATTTGAGATCAAGCATTGCCCACATTCGTCAAGCTGATCCGCGTTTGGCTCGAACAGGCAATGGGCCTCCTTTTCCCTCATCATCTGGGACACTACATTGGGTTAGACGTTCATGATTGTTCCGGATATCCTCGGAGCCAGAATCTCAAAGCAGGCCAGTGCATCACCATCGAACCGTAAGTATTCTTTCAGTCTCACTTTCGACACGTCTCTAATTCACCCTCCCAGTGGAATATACGTTCCGGACAGCGATAGATGGCCGGCTAAATTCCGAGGCATCGGGATCCGTATCGAAGACAGTGTTTGCGTTGGGGATGATAACCCGATTGTCCTGACCACAGAAGCAGTAAAAGAGGTGAGTCCTAATTCAATTCTCTTTAGGCAAACTTAAAAGACAATACTTTCAGATTGTACTCTTTCTCCAAGGACGACTACTAATATAGAATCTCGAATAGGTTGATGATATCGAGGCGCTTCGGGACTAGATGAAATAACCTGCTGTAGTATATAGATACCCTTTCATACGTGATTGTACAGTACTAATTTACTCGAGATGCTGCATCCACAAAAGACGTGTTGATGTAAATACTGTAGTAGGGTCAACCGTGAAAACAAACAAACAATGAACCGTCAAGGGCAGTTCTTGATCGGTAAAATTCAATGTACCATTTGGTACGATCGAGTCGACGCGTGGAGTAAATCGGACAGAACGCAACTTCGGAGGAAAAGTCCTGGTTAAATAACAAGAAGCGGACTGATTGTGTCAATTCTCGAAGGCGCGGTGGCTGGAAGGAAATTCACTAGAATTTATAATGTAAAGAATGTTCTATGCACATTCGTAGTACGTCCCTAGGTACTAGTCCTGTAAAGGGTCTGATAGCATCGCGCGACGGTCTTTGGTTGTTTGGCACACATCCCCAGCGGCCAAAACAAAACCCGTCTCCACCGGGCTTCCCTCACACGCTTAGTCTACCTTGCTCTGCTTTGCTTCTCTTCTTGGTCGACCTATCTACGTACTGCCCTACCTTACCTACCTACTCTGCCTCACCTTACATACTACCTACCTTCACTCCAACTACTCTTCTCCCTGTCATCCGACGTCCAACCTCCTAAGAAGTCTCCGGACTCGAACATTTTGCCTGTCATATTATCCTCCTGTACAGACTGGAGGTATTCGCCTCGTATCCTTCTCCTATTGCACGTTCCTTGCCCATTGCTGTCTGTCACACGTACAATGGCTTCTCTCTAAGTGAGGATCCTGCCATTCGAGACGTGTAGCTAGTCGTGTGCTCAGCCTAGAGTGCCCCTCTTGTGCTGGCACCTCGACTTACCGCGTTCAGCTACAACAAAAAGCGCTCGTGTATTGTTACCATATGGCAACAGTATTCATACCACCTTCGCCTCAGAACTCCTTTAATATGTCAACTCGCCGACCTCTCGCCAACGTGCCGAATGCTACCAATTCCCCTCACAGGGCGGGTCTTGTCCCTGCAAAGCGTCCTCGGGCAACGAATGCTCCGATCGATATACCCTACGGCCAGCCTCCTCCCAAGAAACAGGTGATCGATGGATTGGACCAGGACTCGCGTTCCCCAGCCCGGGTTAAATCGAGCACCACCGATTCCAAACTCTTCACACGGCGTTCGACCAACGCACAGCCAAGTGCCTTCGAAAAAAAATTGGTGGCTGCAAGGGATAAGGAACGGCAAGCTCTGCTCAAAGGAACGAAACAGGAGAGGCCATCCGCAGAGTCGGTGGATTCTATTCGGCAATGGCAGAGACATTACCGAAAGGCGTTTCCACACTTCGTCTTCTATTTCGATGCTATTTCAGAGGATATTCGTGCCAAGTGCTCGAGGCAGGTTACAGCCCTCGGAGCTGTAAGTGTCCCTTTCAACCTTTTGACCCGATAAAAACTCGTTCTCTCTCAACATGCTTGTCCCTTTCCTGGAATCGATCCTCTTGCTGTTCATATGCAACGGAGGGATAAAGAAATGGCTGACTGAAATGTATAGAGTGAGGAAAAATTCTTCTCGCGTGATGTCACCCACGTCGTCACTTCTCGTCCTATCCCGCCTGAAATCGATACTGTGACTCCTGCAGAATTGAATGCTACATCTGCTGATCTGACACCGGTTGACACCGTCAACCCGTCCTTGCTTGAGAAAACCGCAGACACACACCTCCATATGTCCTTGAAGACGGATCAGCGACGTGAGCCAAGCAATATGGATGTTTTATACCGGGCTCGTCGCATGAAAATGAAGATATGGGCTCTTGAGAAGTTACAGCGTATGATTGCTGCTATCAACGATGGGGATCCCGGTGGTCACGGCGGTCATTTGCGCAACCATAATACTGTTGGTGGGAACACTAAGGCCCGCGGCGAGATAGACCTGTCCCAGGTCTTACGGAAGGAGCTCATCAATGGTCCTTCGGACAGGGACCCTCTGTCGTCGTTAAAGGAGCTAGTGATGTTCAAAGGGCCGTTCATCTACATCCACGATATGGATGAAAAGACCAAGCCTGTCATGGTGCGAGAATATCCCAAAGTTGCAAGGAGGCAGGATGGTATCTGGCCACAATTCAGAAGCGCCCCGCTGGGGAAATGCCCTTTTATCGACGAACCTCCCAGCAAAAAAGAGATTGAAAGGCAACGGGCACGCCAACAAGAGAAGGAGAAGAAAATTGCTCCGAAAGCTCCTGCTATTAAAGAGGTACCTAAATTTGACGCACCGGATCTAGGCCCCGTGAACATAGAAAATCTGGACCCGTCGAATGAGACAAAAACTGGCGACAATGCTTTCGAACCAGCACAGCGGACGACGCCGGAAGACGTACAGAGGCCATTGCAGACCAAACCTGAATCACCAAGGAAAAGCTCCGAGAGTTTCGTCCCCCCTCCGCTCCATCGGACAGGACCGTTTTATGCTGGTCGTGAACCTGCCGCGTCCGGTATGCAGCCATCAAATATCACGTCTGCTATTCGGTCGCAGATGGTTTCCTCCACCGCCGCTGCACCTGGTGCCAAAGCTGGGTTGAGCAAAGAAGTCCATGAATTGAAGAGAAAGGTGCTTGAGAGGAGCAACGGCTGTTTGTCAACCGGCACCGTGCTGTCTCCCCATCCCACCACGTCTACCTCAGCCACCCTAAGGATGTCAAACTACCAATCGAACAAACTCTGCCAGGCGAACACGCAGGAGAAGCTGGGACACGTGCAAGAAGAGGACACTACTCAGTCCGAAGGGAACGGTGTGGCTAAGCGGCGGACTGCTCTCCGGAAAGTCCCAGTTCCAAAGAAAAAGGAAAGAAGGAGAGACCCTAAGCCTGGATACTGCGAGAATTGCAGGGACAAATTCGATGACTTTGAGGAGGTGAGAATCGTTCATGTCGAAAGGAATTGACAACGGCTAATCTTTTGTCTAGCACATCATGACAAGAAAGCATCGCAAATTCGCAACCAATAAGGCGAACTGGGCTGACCTAGATGCACTGCTTGAGGAGCTGGAGAGGCCTCTGAAGCATGAGTACGACTACGAAGATTCAGTTACTCCCTGATCTAGCGGATGCGAGACCATGTGTTTCTTCCTTGCGGCTCGCTAATAATCCCTCTCCAAACAAGCTAGCTTGTCAAGAAGGACTCGGTTATTGTGAGCTCAGCATGACTGCATTGACTCCTCTCGCAGTGCCAAATATGAATCCACGTGCGGCGATATGCACAGCCATCGCATCATTCGTTCATTTTTATCATTGACTTTACGTCGATCTCAACTTTTCATATTTCCTTACTCATGTTTACTTCTTTTACCGCTCGACGGTCCATTGTATTTCATATCTACCAGGTTACCACATTACCATACAGCCGGCGTCCGTTGGATTTTCTCGCGAGGTTTCGATGTCGCAGCAAGGACTTCACGAACCAAAAGCACGTCACGGCCTTTAAGCGACCACTTTTGCATACTATATCCGGAATGAAGAAAACGAGACGAAAAGCGAACGAATTACATTTTTGGAGGTTGGTGACGCGGAATCCGTCCAGCATGCTGCATGCGTATACGATGCCCCGTACCCTGTATGCAGAAGATGCTCGAAGGTTGGGTTGACTAATTCATCAAGCTCCTTGTTTCATCATATTCTTTTTCTTCTCTTCTTTTGTCCACGAGCATTTTCATCGGCGGATGTTAAGGGGTGGGTTGGTGGGTTGCATAAGGCTGAATGCATATCTAGGTGGCTTCGTCTTTTTTTCGTTCCATGGCATGTCTGGTTATTTTCCCCATGTGGCTCATTCTCAGCTGTCATGGCCACTGATTTCTAGCCACCAAAATAATCAAATAACTTTTCTCCACATCTCGTCCTGCTCTGTACCTCGTACACTTGAGTACAACTGCCTGCAGTAAACAGCTATATCCGAGCCTCGGCTGCATGACATCTCGGACCGGAATAAACTAAACCGCCGGCGGAGAAGGGCAATCCACCTTAGAACCAATCGACCAATCACAACACAGGAATACACCACCGAAGCGCCGAGGAATGCCCTACTAGGTAAACATCCGGCAGAATGGAACCATTAAGGTAAAAAAAAAAGGTGTTGCACGCGCGATTGAACTCTTTGGATGCTACAGGCTACGCTGCATAAACCAGCACGTCCGGGAGTTTATAACTCTCAACAGAATCGTGGGATGAGGGACTGTGATCTCTTTTCTCATCAGTCGCTCTTAAATGCACTACAAATTTATTATTTCTTCCGAACCAAGGTAGTTTGCATTTGAAGTAGGTACTTTTGATAAGATCGAGTATTATACTTTGCTCTTTCCTTCTCGGGTAGTGACGCCATTGTTCCGACGTTGATACCAACGGCGCGGCAGTTCTTTGCCCCTTCCCCACACTCAACCCTTTATGATCTTTATCTCTTGGAGAGTCTACATACACTTCATTCTATCACAGTTATGGCTTCGTCCCGGACAGCGACACAGCTGACGCTGCCGTTACGATCGCTTGCCAGGGGGGCTTTGGCGCGGCCTGGTTCATCTCCCCGCATGCCCTTTGTCCTTCCTGGTAGCTACATCCAAGCCCGTCTTGTTCCCTCACCATGCACGCCTCAGGTTCGACATAGTTCCCACTCGCCGCTGGGGGCGACACCGGTGAACCCGCGAAAAAAGGTGACGATGCAGACTCTACGGAGTCTCTACAGGAAGGGAGAACCGATCACAATGCTCACCGCGCATGACTTTCCCAGCGGCCATGTTGCCGACGCAGCTGGGATGGAGATGATCTTGGTCGGGGACAGTCTGGCCATGGTCGCCCTTGGGATGGAAGACACGAGCGAAGTGTTAATGGACGAGATGTTGCTGCATTGTCGGAGTGTAGCGCGCGCAGCTAAAAGCGCTTTCACGGTTCGTAAATCTCGTCCCCGGGGGGTGGGGGTGTGGTTTGTTGTGTTCGAGGCTTGGCTGACGGACGGGTATTTATAGGTTGCAGATCTCCCCATGGGTTCGTATGAAGTGTCGCCGGAACAGGCCGTGCAATCGGCCATTCGCATGGTGAAGCAAGGTCGCGTACAGGCTGTGAAACTCGAGGGAGGCGAGGAGATGGCGCCGACCATTAAGCGAATTGTGCAGGCTGGGATCCCTGTCGTGGGACACATCGGACTCACACCTCAACGCCAGAATGCTTTGGGAGGCTTCAGAGTGCAAGGAAAGTCGACAGCCGGTGCGTTACGATTGCTCAAAGACGCTTTGGCCGTGCAAGAGGCTGGCGCGTTCATGGTTGTAGTCGAAGCGGTACCGGCTGAGATTGCTGCGATCATCACTAAGAAGCTCTCTGTGCCCACTATTGGTATCGGCGCTGGCAATGGCTGTTCCGGACAGGTCCTGGTGCAGATAGATATGACTGGCAACTATCCTCCCGGACGTTTCCTTCCAAAGTTCGTCAAGAGATACGCCGATGTTTGGGCCGAGACGATTAAAGGAATCGAACAGTACAGAGAAGAAGTCAAGGGTCGCGTATACCCCTCGCAGGAGTACACTTACCCGATAGCCAAGGAGGAACTCGAGGAATTTGAGAAGGCTGCTGACCGGATCAAGCGCTCCTAATTTTCGAGTTCCAAACAGATGTACTCAATGATCGTTCTCTTCAATGTTTGTTCAGTTTCCGGCGCTTCGTTACTTGCCCTTATCACGTCATTTATGGCATTGTGGGCTTGGATGATACCGCGTCTTTTGATGATTATGACCATTAACGGAATCATTTGCGGTGGCGGCTTTATCTTTTGCATCTCGAAAATTTACCCATGAAGTGAACCCACTTGTTTCCCTCATGTCTGCATGTTGTATTGCAATACTTGCATCTGTTTTATTAGCCGAATGCTGGCGTCATAGAGTACGAGACAATCAATTGATCATCCGTCTTGAAACACTACGAAAGTTTTTAGTCTATACGTTCAGTGCAGAAGCGCCTGTAGCAGGAATACTCACTCTCCATAAACCTCCAACACCTTCATCTAGCCCCGGAGCAAAGACGCTGTTGACGTAGCAAAAGACAGAGTCTGTGTCTTTGCAGTCGAGCTTCTTCCTGAGGAATTTGACAACGGTTTCGAATTTCTGCGACGCACTGATCTTGAAAACCCGATTCTTAAGAATAGGCGCGGAAGGAAGAGGCTGAAAGCGAACAGTCACTATTCAGAGTTAGACGAAGACGCAAATTCCAGGTCCAAGTGAGTCTATTGATGATCCCGAAATCTATCCACACGCATATTATTTACCTTTTCCTGTATCAACAGCCTCCGCATCCGCCAACGCTCGATGGGCATCGCGCGGTAGGCTGCTAAGCACCACCGAGGCGGACATGGTCATTGGTAAATCTGCCCCATGCTCATCATCCGGGATAGGGGTGCTTCTGGTATTTGAATCTGAATCTGGTCTTTGGCTAGCAGGTCTATGACTGAGCCTGCTTCCAGCTATTTGTGGGGATTTTGGATTTGGAGAATTTGTCCCCGAAGGGTTTTCTGGTGATGGAGAGTCCATTTTGTGGTATGCGCTGGGGATATGCACTGGGAATGATGAGGCTATCACTTGAAGTCCGTAGATGATTGTGAGATGATGAAGGGTTTACAGGAGGTTGTTGTTCGGTGGATCTACGAGCTAATTTGTACCTTAGCTCTAGGTAGTTCGTCTACAGCGCTAGTTGGGTTCGGTCCGATCAACATGGCTCAGGTACTCTACCAACAGTGTAGCGTGAATGCCATGAGAAACAATATGGATTAAGACTAAGAGTTAACATCTCCATTCCTTCGACTTGATTTCTGATGTGCAGTGGAGTAGTAGTGTACAACAATGACGGTTAGATGCCACCCTATTCTGGGTAGATCACAAGCACCACCTACTGACGTAGTGACACTCCTTATCTGAAATTCGTAGTCGATACTCCACTGAAAGGCCAGTTGATGACGCTAGCCCATCTATAAATCTATCACTCTGGCAAACCAAATAGCCATCAATTCAGTCCTGAAAAGAAGTAAATTATATCAGCTGAAGAATCCAAAGCACAATAATATTTACCCACAGACAGAATAGGGAGAGAAAGGAAGAGATCTGGTAAAGCACAGAAAACGAGTGACTCCTCGCTGAGTCATCCCGGGCCACATGACTGCCCAACCAAATGGTGCCATCACTCGATAATCATTTCTTGAGTTCGCCTGACGGCTATAAGTTACTAGTACTAGTCTTCTCTGTAGTGACGGGTTCCCCATTTCTCCGTGCCATCTTGTTAACTATATCTCCTTGACCAACACCTCCTGCTTCCGTTGTACTGCCTTCAGATTCTAGTACTACTGTCTTTTCTCAAGGATCTTCATCCTCCCGGTTTTCGTGTTACTTTGCATCTAGTCTTTCTTTGATCGCGCGCCGTTGCTCATTATCTTGCCCCCGCTCATTGCTTCCCCGCTCCGGTCTTGGAGAACCCTTCGGGCACGACTCTCTCAAAGTACTCAATCACCTTCAAGCGATTTACCCCCTTTTCACAATCCATCTTTGGATAGCATAAGATATAAGGCTATATCAGTCTACAAGTTTTCAAAATGAGCAGCCCAAAGCGAAGAATCGAGACCGATGTGAGTTCAATCAAAGGTTTTTTTGAAGGACATGGTTCACAAATGAGCAAACGCTGACAAGTCGCCTTTTTCTCTCTGTATAGGTCATGAAGTATGCTAGGATTCTTCTTGAAGACAACCCAGCGGACAAAAGCTAACCGAATGGCAGGATGTATGCCACACCCCTCTTGAGCGTCCATTGACCCTGCCTTCCGGAAGTCACATATACTTGCAGATTCGAGCGAACGATTTTCGAACTTTCTGTCGGCTCTTGGACCTTGCTGATATGTTTCCAGGTTGATGAGTGATTACGAGGTGACTTTGGTCAATGACAACAGTGGGTATATGGGCTTATTTCTCTGGCTTTCACTACTAACTTATGGATAGTGTATGCTGCGATTCCTAGACTTCCATTACCAACCAACCATCGATGCAGATTATTGACTTGATTATTCTCGGACAGGCAAGAATTTTACGTGCGCTTCAAGGGCCCAGAAGAGAGTGCGTCTTGCCACTTCCCTCAAAACTCCGCACTACTGACCAATAATAGCACCGTTCGCTGGCGGTCACTGGAAGATTCACGTCGAGTTGCCCGATCAATATCCCTACAAGAGTCCGAGCATCGGTTTCGTGAACCGGATCTTCCACCCGAATATCGATGAATTGTGAGGCATCCCAGCTACCACTCAAAGTCCGTCGTTAACCTCTCATTTTACGCAGATCTGGCTCAGTGTGTCTTGATGTCATCAACCAAACTTGGTCACCGATGTACGATATGATCAACATTTTCGAGGTTTTCCTCCCTCAGCTCCTGCGGTACCCGAACCCTTCAGACCCGCTCAACGGCGAGGCTGCTGCGATGTTAATGAGGGAACCCAAGAGCTACGAGGCCAAAGTAAAAGGTGTGTGTTACAGTGATCGGCTCAGGACAGCACTTGCTGATTGGATTGATAGAATACGTGGCCAAGTATGCTAGCAAAGAGGCAGTTGATGAAGCCGGAGAGGATACAGAGTCCGAAGATGAACTAAGCTCGGCTGGAAGTTACGAATCTGGCGGTGAGGAACCGGCTGGTACGATGGATGACGTGTAGATCAATCGTCGGAATCTTGGTCGGTTGCTCGAACCCGGTGTGCATTCTGTTGCATTATGCCATCTATTTTCCTATCTTCACCTGTTATTCTATCGGAACAAGGCTGGCGGGCGTTACTGGCGGAGTTACTACTGTTTTTCAAGACGCAACTGACATTTGCATCCCCTGAGCCAAGGTCCAGGTCACGATTTGCTAATTAGCAATCGACTGGAGTTGGCGACCCCTGTCTGCTCTCCAACGTTGTGTGCATCTGGATTACTCTCTTCCTCTGTACTCATGGTTCCTTACAGCATCTAGTAGTATATGCATGTTGATAAGCCAAGATGATTTATACAGTCTCCGCCTCTGCGAGAACTGCAGTAGGGTCAATTTTCTCTGAAGATGGAGACATTACTCGAGACTAGGGATCTGCTCATTGTGTTGACATGCCCATTAGCTATGTCACTATCTAATAACACTGTACTGCCTCTTGATATGAGAAGTGTCAAAAAAAGGAATCTACCCAAACATGATGATTATGCAACACAAAGGAAATGTATACCTGGCAAGTGCAATAATAGTAAGAGAGGATCGAAAGACGCAAGAGGGTATTAATCATCGTCAAGCGACGGGAACTGAAAGAAAAGAAGGATTGGCCTAAAACACGCGACAAAGAAGCGGAAGAGTCGAAGTCCGCGAAGCGAAGAAAGTAGAAAACAACCGTCGGCCGGCGACCCAGTAGAACAAAGAAAAGGAATGCAGCGTAGCAACTCCCCGTCATCCGCAAGTTTCACGTCACCTTCAGAACGCCAAAGACATCTCGACCGTTCGTCTCATCAGTGTTCAGACCTGGCCGGGCCTTCTTTCCTTTCCTCGGGTTGATGACCACCTCTCCCCAGTGCTTGCAGGCGGTGTCGTCATTTGCGGCGCCAGACTTGGATGATGTCGGTGACTTCGACGGGTCGGCCGTGATTATTCTGACGGGGACGTCGCTGCTCGAACTTGCTTTTGACGCCACGGAGCCGTGTAGTGTGGCGCGTGGTTGGAGATGGGGTTGCGGTTGGAGGGACCAGATGTCGATGACGGACCTATGTGCCTGGATTAGCTTCTCGTTCGGGAGTCGGTGGTATAGTGCCAGCTTGAAACGAGGGAGCAGCAGGTAACTACTCACTCTGAGGTTCGCTGGCAGATTGCTTCGAGGGCTTCTCGTTCGCGCTTTATGTTCTCTGGGTCGGGGTTGTTGATCTGATTCGCATGATTGAGAGCTCCATAGCCGTAGCCGGACTGGTAGATATCGTCGTCCAGCAGACGCGAGGACTCGGCCTAAAGATCCGGACTGTTAGTATGCCTGTTTGAGGGTTGGGAATCGAAAATGGCTATGACCAGCCGCATCATGCGATTGCGGCGGCATGGTCCTTTTCTCTGTTTGGTGCTGAATCACAAATACATACATCATGGCTTTCTCGGCGATTTAGCCCAAGGCAAGAAGCACAGACGCCCATTGATCCCGATGTATTATGGCGCGGTGATCGAGTCTCGAGGAGGAAAGATCGAGTGGTAATGAATATCCGAATGACGGGAAAGATAATGCAAGGAATGCAAGAATAACAAAGTACAAATATCAGCCGCGGCAGGAAACCGACGGGTGATGCTGGGAAGGTTAGATATAGAGAACTGTCCGGAGTCGCACGACCACCCACCATTGACTGGATTCGTGAAGGAATCCGGTGTTTTCGACTGGTCCGTGCGCCTCCATGACATTGAACCCCAGATCGGGCTCATTCTTCATCTGCTTGCATTCCTTGATATTTGGAATACCGTCACATTCCTTCATCAGACTAAAGACCTGGTGAGAAAACTGATCTATTGATAAAAATCATCCCTATGATTCGGCTATCTATCCATGCTTCGGATCAATATTCATGCTTTTCTGGCCCCATCAAGCATCACTAGCGGAGCTCTGAGATGCCATGATTTTCTACTACCTGAGTTAACCACACAGTGATAGCAAGCTTGTTTTTCGTTATCCGCCAATTGTTCTCTCAGTCTAGTGTCTTAAGTCTCCGCAAGGCCCTCCCTGTTGCCTTATTTCCTCGGGAATCTTGCTGCCCCGTCGCACTGGCCATGAAAATGGGCATTTTTCGACAACAAGGCAGACGATCACTCCTTTTTGTGAACTAATTTAAGAAATGGGGCCACTCATTCATATTCCCACAGCGAAATGATCTAGACTCTGTACGGGAAGGCGCTACAACCCTGTGCCCTCTATTGTTGTGTCTCCTCTTGCTTGTGGCGGACCCCGCATCATAATGCCCCTCCATCAACCGCACATATGCTCCGTAGCTGCTGATATCATCAACAGCTCTGACTCTTTCACATATAATTATCTAGTCTCCTCCAAGCCTGTTCATATATAGTCACCACACCACCCATCTAATATATCAACCATGCCCGGACGGCTCGAAGGAAAGGTTGCCGTTGTGACAGGCGCCGGATCAGGGTTTGGCTACGGCATCGCAAAGAAGTTCGTCGAAGAAGGCGCCAATGTCATCATCGCAGAGCTGTCGCAGCAAAGCGGAGAGAAAGCCGCAGCCGAGTTGAACTGCAAGTTTGTTCTCGCTGACGTGACGAGGCGGGAGTCCTGGCAGGCATTGCTGCAAGCAACACTGGATGCATATGGGAAACTCGACATTGTCGTCAATAATGCTGGTGCGACCTATAGCAATAAGCCCACCGCCGAAGTCACCGATGCAGATTTTGACCTGTGCATGAATGTGAATATCAAATCGATCTATCTATCCACGAGCGTCATAGTGCCGTACTTCCTTGAGAACAACCGGCCCGGGTCGTTTATCCAGATCTCATCGACGGCTGCACTGCGTCCTCGTCCAGGCTTGACGTGGTATAATGCTTCAAAGGCAGCCGTAAGCAATGCGACCAAGACGATGGCTGTCGAGTATGGGCCCAAGCAGATTCGTTTTAATTGCGTCTGTCCTGTCGTTGGTAGTACAGGGATGTAAGTATAAAGCTGCGCACCGCTGATGCAAAGACTTGGAAAGCGGCTCACCTTGCTACGTCTTTAGGACACATTTATTCCTTGGCAAGCCAGATACTGAAGAAAACCGCGCTGCTTTTGTGTCAACTGTGCCGCTGGGTCGGCCCAGTACTCCTCGGGATGTTGCGAATACTTGTTGCTTCCTAGCGAGCGATGAAGCGGAATTTATCACGGGGGTGAACTTGGAGGTAGGCACCGACATCATTTGTTCCAAATCAGCACTGTCGGCACTAACTAATGACTACTGGGATTCAGGTGGACGGCGGTCGTTGTGTTTAGTCTATCTATATAGCAAATTTCATAGCGGACCTACGTGGAAAAGGAAGAATAGATTGTTCCGACAAAGCAGCTTGCGATCCAGTGCATTACTCTCAACAGAATATCAGAAATCTAGCGCTTACCAATCGTAATCCCTCTCAAGCTAATTCAGTCAAGCCAGATCGCAAACCCTGACGTTAATTTCCATTTCATCACTGACGAGGTCTCAACGAGCTGATGCCTGGGATAGAGCCCTATACCGGACTCTGCGGTCCATTGCTCTCACGGTGTCGTGGAATTTTCATCTTTTACAGCCTGTGTATTCATATTGCATGGCACATATAGGCTTTCTGGTCGAGGACCAACCTCAGCGAAATTTTACCCAGGACATTTTTGGTCAGAGAAGGAGAAGTGAAGGTAGCATGGAGACCAGCCACGGCATATATATATGTATCAGTATCTGGACCATCGGTGCATTCCAGATAGAAGCTACCTCTCTTCACCGAAATAGGCAAGTACCCTCATTCCTGCTCAGATTCTATCAAGGAATGAATGAGATTAAGAATATCAACCATAGCTTAGCTGGGTAATTCCCTCCAACGGCCATTCAGTTTGATGAACGGCCACATGTTGCTGTACTCCTTTGAACAAAGTACATGTTGTCCCGCGTTAGCAGAATGAGATGAAGTAATTGACTCAAGTTTTAGGCTAAGGAAGTCTCAATGCTTTATGAGAGCAGTCAACCTCTCCATAAACAATGCGAAGTCATCGTACGGCTCCCAGGAGCGAAGGAAGTCGACATCGGTTGGGTCTGATGCACTTGCAGATCCCCGGGAACGTGGCCGTAGCCACACCGGTGGGTGGAAATAGACCATTCCACAATTTTCGGAATCAGCATTTCGCTCCGCACGACAGAGCATTCTTGATCAACACAATCGCCGGGCAAGCGAAAGGGGCCCTGACACAGTTTTTCAATGGCCTAGATCTTCATATAGATTCTCGCAAAATTCTAACAATATGTTCGACCTCCCAGACGCAAAACGGTACTGTGATTTCCAAATCCAGCTGTCCGTACTTTGACTGATTTTGAGCCTGCTCTACAGCGTTCGTCGCGATGAACTCCTCTCGCGAGATTCGGTTTCACGGTCACCCTCACCGCAGCCGGACTCATCGCTTCAAGACGGCCATCAGCGTTTGGGCGCGCTCCTCAACCTTGATGTATTGATAGCCCCCGCAGAATCCACCGCTCCAGCACCCAGATCGCAGGAAGATGGCCAGCAACAAGAAGATGAGGAGCAGGAATTCGAGTTCCGTTTATTTAGTGCCCCTGCTGCGTCAAAATCTACAACTAAGGACGAGAAGACGCCGGTGACGGAAGGCGGAGAGAAAGCAGTAAGCGGAGGTACTCAAAAATTGAGGATTCGGTTACGCTCGCCGACACCTGGAGCGGTGGATGGGGAGGGACGATTTCTTAATCCCTTCCGAGGGTGGCAGTATTACTTTACAACGCCGGAGCTGCTTACTGGGTCCGGTGCGAAGCAGGATTCAGCTTCGACTTCGACCATCAGGAGGAAGCAATTCGAGGAAGTCGCTGTGTCCGGTCAGCAGATGCTGGGGTGGTCGGAGGTGTCCTGGGTACGTGTTGGACTTTCTATCGACTCACTTGGGTTTGATATGGTTTGCTGATTTTATGTTTCGCGCAGCCCGGTTGCCATCTACCATGGCGAGTGATACATCTCAAGCGGCAGCATACCAAGTTACCTCCTGCATCTGCAGATCCAACTGCAGTCGCGACTATTTGCGTTACGAACCCTCCGTCAAAAGACCCCAAGTCTCGAAAGAAGCCCGGCAAGAAGCGACGTATCCAGTTGCGGAAGCGAATAAAGGCCGCAGATGAGGAGAAGCAGAGGGAGGCCGAGAAGCGAAATCGCAAGAATCGGGAGAGGAAAATCAAACGGAGACAGAAAGCACGAGAATTGAAAGCTGCAGCTGCAGCTGCATCGGGACAAAGTCAAGATGTCGCGGAAGTGGAGATGCAAGATGCTTCTGATGCGAGCAATGAAAATACTGTTAACGGACTGCCGTGCATTTGCGATACCCTGTGATTAACCTGCAATCCACCGAACTGCGATGGTCTACCATGACTACAATAGTGAGAGCACTAAGATGGTACTTGTCATCAAGCGAGCTACATTGCTCTAATTATCTGACCGAGGGAGAGTATAGACAAAACGAGGGGTATATTATGCAACGCAAACACGGCAACGACAACGACGACGACAATAAAAGAAGATCAACTCAACAAAAGAAACATTGGGCTATTATGTGGCGACTGCCCGCTACTGCGAAAACGTGAAAGCGCAGAGTAAATATCGAATTCAGAGGGGTTACGAGATTTCGTTCAAAAATGATATATGGCGAAAGGCAAACGATTATTTGGCTTCCTCGGCTATTTTTGGTCAGCATAATCGACCTCGATCTTCCGAGATCCAGTTACCTACTCTTGGGCGGCTCCGCAGTCTCAGCGGGCTTTTCAGCAGCTGGTTGAGCAGGCGCTGGCTCAGCATCCGGGGCTGGGGCAGCAGGGGCAGTTTCCGCTGGAGCAGCCGCGGAAGTAGTTGTCTCCGGAACAGTGGGAGCAGCAGCAGTAGCGGCTGTCGTGGGCTCGGGAGCAGGAGCCTCTGTCTTCGTCTCGGGGGCTGGGGTAGTGGAGGGCCCGGGCTGCGTCTCGGTGGGTTGTGTTGCCGCCTCGGTTGACTTATCTGCTACGGCTGCTTGCTCTGCAGAGTATTAATTCGTGAGACATTGGGCGACTTGACTGGATGAAGCAACATATAAGGGAACAACGTACCAGGCTTAGGATCGGTAACAGGAGCTGGCTCTGCTGGCTTGGTTTCCGTGGCAGGTACAGCGGCCGCAGCAGCAGCGCCAGCGGCGGGGGCGGTTGCTGGCTGTTCTGCAGGCGTATCCGCAGCCGGGGCAGGCTCAGTTTGATTGTTCTGAGCCTTCTTCTTTCTGCGGGAGAAAATGGTCTTCAAGCCCTTCTTCAATTGCTGAAGAGCATCAGGAGCTGATCATCAGTCAGACAGCGGCTTAGGAGAGAGCTAGCGGAGCTTCATTCACATACGGACACCGGGCATCTTGTAGCTAGAGAAGAGATTGTAGTAAGAGGCGATTAGAGTAGCGAAAAAAGGAAAGAAAGGAAAAACCCTTGCTGAAGACGATTTCGCGTGTAGATCTGAAACTCAGAGAGAGAAAAGGAAGTGATGAACTTCGCAGCAAACGAAGACGAAGGGTTATATTATGACTGTTTTGATGGCTTGTCCGCCACGTGATGGTTGGGGAGGTCCGATCGTCCAGTCTCGTACTCTGTACTCCTTTTTGTTTTGTCCCTTGTCCAGAGCTGGTTAGATTCGAGCCGGCTGAATACTGCTTTCCTTTGATTGATGAAATGCTCCTTGGCTAAATTTCAAGCACAGCCACGCGTATGCTCATGTATGAAGAGCCAAGATCAGATGGTGAATTGCCTACTCAACTGTCCCGTCCAGGCGGTTCATTGATTGGTCGTCGAGATAGTACCAGCTCGAAGTCTCCGATAATAGTAAAGTCCATTACGGAGGAGATCGGCATAAGCTCCCTGAATGTGGGGATAACAGCGAGTCACCTCCAGTTGACGAAACAAAAGGGGAAATAAAGGCTCCGGAGATTATCCATCCTAGGTGGATGATGACACGCCCCTTCGAGTCTACGGGGTTAGAGTGAGAGTAACAGCTCAGATCGATTCATTCATCATCTGCATCTTCATTGCCCATGGACAACAGCATTTAACATGATAGTCCCAAGCTCGACATTGCTCGCCTAGTTTAATCGTCCCATTGAAGAAAGCACAACTGAAACCCCCCTGTCACACCAATCATTCGTCACTCAATTTCTCAGACTCTGGAGCGCTTAGCGAAACAATGACTTTTCTTATTACATTGTCTCACATAGGGAGCGGGGAGATTGCGTCAATCTGAAATGAAACACCAAGAAGAACACTGGGCAACCAGCAATGGTGTCTTGAGTCTGCAACCTATCCTACAGCTACTACTCTAGTATCTACCGGGCTATTATCCTGATTAAGCAGCGGCACCACGACAGTCGCAATCTCCGGGAATGAACCATGTCTGCTTTGTAAATAGTGTCCCCTAATTGTTCTCTCCAAACTAGCAAGACTAAGTTAGCAAGAGGAATTAGAAAGTAGCATCTCAGAGATGATCGCAGATGATGAGATCCTCGGTTCCTGCGAACCAGGGAAAGCATCTACAATAGAGTTGAAGAGCCGAATCAAAGCCATCTGAAGTCGATCCCCTGAATCGATGACATCATGGCGGACGTGTAGCGAGGGAGTGTCTTATTTGAATGTTTAGTAAAATTATGCAGCCCTTACACAACAAGAGCTCGCATAGCTCAGTTGGTAGAGCGCATGACTAGTAATCATGAGGTCAGCGGTTCAAATCCGCTTGTGAGCATTTTTTTAATTTTTAACCTTCACTCTTGTTTTCCAGTGTGTGGTCTAAATAACTTAAAGTTTGGTGGAAAATTATCTGAAGAGGGGGCCCTACCTTGATGCTTTTAAACACAAAGTATCATTATCAGAACATTGAATAAATTTAATTAGACATCTTTTTTAAATCAATTTCCCTTTAGATACAGTTTCGCTTATGTCAGAGAAGGCTGATTAACTGAAGGATTTGGTCCAATGGCGGTTTGATGCCTTGATTCGACGAAGGGTTAGTCTCCACAATTATCAGTACCTAGATCTCCATGGCCAGGGTGGGCTCTTTACAGCAAAGAGTGTAAGATAACTGACTGGCTCAAGCGTGCTCAGATCCAGAGCAGAGACGTCGGCATTGGGCTCAACTTCAGATAAAGAAATGCGCTCTGACCACTCCACAGTCTCAGAGCAGACACCGCTCCTGAGGGAACAGCCTCAACCCCCAGACATTGGCACCCATGAACATGATGACAGCGCAGTCGACCCAGGGAAGGAGCCCAGGTCCAAGGAACTAATTCTAATTCTTGGATGTATATGGTTAGGTGTCTTCCTGGCTGCATTAGGTACTTGCACCCTCGCCTGGCTCGGTGACAGGCTGTGTTTGAGTCCACAACTAACCGCGACAGATACCACAATCGTTGCAACTCTCAGTGCGCCCATTTCGTCATCGTTCAATTCCTTCTCTCTACTTTCTTGGCTAGCTACCTCATACCTGATCTCCAATGCTGCCTTTCAACCGCTGAGCGGTCGATTGACCGACATCTACTCGCGACGCGCTGGGCTAATTTTTTCGAACGTGTTCTTCGCTACCGGGAACTTGATATGTGGTTTGGCCAAGAGCGAAGGTACCATTGTACTAGGCCGTGTTGTGGCAGGAATTGGAGGCGGTGGTTTGACGGCTATCTCGACATTTGTCACATCGGATCTGGTTCCTCTTCGCACACGAGGCGTCTGGCAAGGCATTGGTAACATCTGTTATGGAGCGGGAAGTGGACTCGGCGGTGTTTTCGGAGGATGGATCAACGACACTCTAGGATGGAGATGGGCTTTCTTGATCCAGGTGCCCTTCGTTATCGTATCGTGCGTCCTTGTTGCCGTGATGGTGAAGATACCCGTCAAGGAAACCGACACGACCAAGTTGAAGCGGGTGGACTTCTTGGGAGCTATCACCCTGGTCATTACACTTGTCTTATTGCTACTCGGACTCAATACTGGAGGTAATCAGGTGCCATGGACTCATCCGTTGATCCTCACGACATTGCCGCTTTCCGCCGTTTTTCTCTTCATCTTTATTCATATCGAGGCAAACATTGCGTCCGAACCAGTCATCCCTGTGCGTCTGCTCCTCGACCGGACCGTATCCTCGGCCTGTCTTACCAACTGGTTCAGTACCATGGCGCTCTTCGGACTCCTCTTCTACCTCCCCTTATACTTTCAGGTTGAGGGCCTATCGGCCACTGCCGCTGGCGTCAGGCTGATACCCCACGCGCTTGGGACATCCTTTGGCTCTCTTGCTTCGGGATTTCTCATGCGTGCTACCGGACGGTACAAGATATTTAGCAACCTTTCCATGATTCTTCTCGTCGCTGCAGGTGCCCTGATCTGCACTCTGAACCTGGCAACACCTGCTTGGATCCCCTTCGTCTACTTCTTCTGCCTCGGCACGGCCTACGGCAGCATGCTCACCATCACCCTTGTGGCACTTATTTCTGCTGTAGACCATGAACACCATGCTGTCATTACGTCCGCATCCTATGCATTCCGCAGCACAGGCAGTACGATCGGTATCACCATTGCATCTGCAGTTTTCCAAAATATCCTGAAGTCAGGGCTGTGGTCGCGCTTCGGTGATCGCGAGCATGCCCGAGAGATCATCTCACGCATCAGGAACAGTTTGGACGCGATCCATACGCTTCCCGAGGGTTGGAAGGCAGGAGTTCTAGACGCATATATGGATTCTTTACGGGCGGTTTTCCTGACATTACTTGGACTCAGCGTCTTGGGGGCCTTGGTCAGCATGGCCATGCGGGAGCACAAGTTGCACAACAATCTGGCCCGAAGTGACGGTGAATAGTTATGCTATCTGTATTCTACATAGACAGGTACATATATATTTAAGTAGGCGCTAGATAAGCTGCCTAATGTCTTTTAACGCAGCTTAGTTCTGCTACTGGCACACCGTAATTATGTTGTGGTTTATATCAACCAATCAGAGCCCCGAGATTCCACATGATCTCTGTCCCCGCCGATAGCCGTACAGTAAGGTTAGGTACTAAAGGGCGGCCCATGAGTTTGCGAGGGTTTACGATTGTTTGTCCTGCCCCCGAGATTCCGTATTGTACCAGAATATCTTTCCTTAGCCCACCGCGCTCCAGGTATTTCGAGTGGTACACACCCTCGACACAGCAACTCCCTTTCGACCGGTTGCGGTAGCGGTGGCGTCACAGACAGAGCATCACTGATAGTGCAAGACGACGTGGCGAGACCGAGTAGCGAAACGGGGGACAAGGTGACCCATAACAAGTTTCAACAGCAAATTGGCCTGGAACCGAGAGCTCTATCCTGGGAACCGTCGAGTCAACTTTCGATCCACTTTTTTGCGTTGTTCTTGACCGCTTTCTTGGTTCATATGACCTACTCGCTCATACAACGATTTAGTCTATTAGCTCACTCGTCTCTTGACACGTTCGAGCCGTTATTGTCAAGCTGCATTAAAGCGCAGCCATTGGGCGTTGCCGCCATATTTACATGGATTCAATATCATTGCTTGTGGAAAGAGAGCTCTTTGGGCTGCAATTGAAGTAACCTGATTTCATTGGGCTCTGGTGTCGATACTTCCTTGATACCTTTCGGCCTCCTTGTCGCTTTTACTAGCAGATTCTCCCTCCTCTGCTCGTCTTCGCGGCGTAGAGGTGCACGGAGAAAGCTCGGTTCATTGAATTACCCTCTTTGAACCCTTCTTTGTCGCCCGGATAATCTCTCTGGACTTTTCGAATTGCACTCCGGACCACAGAACTTTGCTCCGTATCAGTTATCGTCGCCACAACCTTTCTCTAGCCGATTTCAACCGGGGTTGGCCATATTCCTGGCATGGCAGTGGGGTTACGGCCGGATAGTCCTACAAAATCTGGTGTTTTAGCAGGTGTTACTTCAAAAAGCCTTCTGCCGACTGAAATGGAGATTGATGGGGACACTGAGGAGATATCAACTCGGCAATCGGCATTTATCAACACCAGTTCGAACGAAGTCGTGGAAGATGTCGCAATTTCATCCCACCGCCGCCGAAGGCGCATATTACTGTCGACGGAAAGCGTCTTTGTCGATAACATACTACCCTCACTTCTCCAGAACCCCGATATCGAACTACGGCTGATCACGGACGAGCCTTCGGCCCTCTTAGCAGGCGCAAACAAGATTCCTCACTACATGGATACTGTCGATAGTCAAACATTTGAGAAGAAAACCGGTGCCCGAAGGTGGCTTAAAGCCAAGGCAGCAGAGCTCAGTGAATGGGCTGATATGCTCCTTGTTGCCCCCATCGATGCTGGAGCACTGGGGTCGATGCTATTTGGCCTCACCAACACATTGACGCTGGCGCTTCTTCGTGGCTGGATTTCCACCAAGCCTGTCATCCTTATACCCGGAATGACTGTTTCGGAGTGGGAACATCCTCTTAGCAGTAGACAGCTGGCGGAAGTCGACCGATATTGGCCTTGGATCAACATTGTCAAGCCAGTCCTCTGGCGATCGAATGGTCCCGAGGAACTCGTTCAATTACATTGGGATGGTCTAGGAGAGTTACACGATACTATGGAGAGGACCCTAGGGCTGTCTTTCGCTAAGTCCTCGACAATTTCTGGACAGGCTCTCGACAGCACACAACAAGTAGTTCCGTCAGCGACCAGACAGTCCGCGAGTGCAATTTCAGCGGCACAGCATCTTCGGAAAGGCGCGCGATCACTACCTCTCGAGTTATGGCTAAACATATTCGAAGAACAGTTGCAAGATTGGGAAATTGCGAAAGCAGTTGGCATTCCTACAAACCTTCCTGTGCCTAAGGAATGGCAGTCTCACCTACTCAAGATGTCTACTCCGGCATCTCTGGAATACACGATTCTACGAGGGTCCTTTGCTGCTATCAAAAAGCGTATAGACAGCCTACCACGGTGGAAACCGCTGTCAGACTTAGCCTGTCACCTCATCTTCAAGTTCTCGCGAACCGATGTACTGTCATACTTGACAGAGAACCATCTTGATCTGCTATGGACTACATCTCGCCTAACAAAACTGCCGTACCGCGCGTCGGCGATATACGGGAACCCCAAGATCTTGACGTGGTGGCAGGAAGCACCTGCGCTGCCGAACAAGGATTACAGTGCCGATGCGATGGATGGAGCCTCTCGCGCCGGCTTCGTCGAGGTGCTCGAATGGTGGCGAACATCGGGACTCGAGTTACGGTATACGGAGAGAGCACTCGAGTCTGCCAGTGCCGAGGGTCGGGTAGCGGTGCTTGAATGGTGGAAGAATGCCTCTGCAAACGCTCCATCATCGAATCCTATTCCGCTTAAAGTAGGAAAATCCGTTTTACTCGCTGCACAGTCTGGTCGAGTGGAGTCGCTAGCTTGGTGGGATGCTTCGGGCATTCCGTATAGTCACGCAGAGTCCGTTGCCCGCATTGCCAGCACCCACGGCCATGTCCATGTCCTAGACTTCTGGTACGGGCTAAAGGGACCCAAGATGATCTTCGACAGTCAGGTGTTGGTTGGGCCGACCAAGAACGGACATGACAACGTTCTAGAATGGTGGCGCCGCAGTGGTCTGCGAGTGGAATTCAAAACATGCGACATTGAAGAAGCTCTCGAGGATGCGGACCCTGTCTCCGGCGCGGAGGGACGCGTCCGCCGGTGGTGGGCTCGCAACGGGCTCAACCTGGGCGTTGGAACAAGCGAATGGATGAAAACTAAAGTGCTCTGAATTCTGCCCATTCGTTCATCATCTGTCTCTGATTCTGCTGCTTCCTATATTCATGACCCAATCATTCGAGAAATATACCCAACCTGTTTTGCTGTAGTTACGGCGTTCTGTACCCACACATACATAGCCTCATGAGAAATGAACTAATGATGTCAATGGATCTTCACACTCACTCAACCTCCCATCGAACAATATGCTTGATCTCCGAGGAGTCCGTAAACTCCCTGATCTTCGAAAATTCCTGGAACCCTTCTGACTGGGCAAAGTCGAGATGCTGCTGCACGTTTGTCCACCCACTAAACAGCACAAACTCCTCCTTCCCTTCTTCCTTCTCAATCCTCCACCCCTTGAAGATAGGTAACGGCTTCGTAAACTCCTCCAGATGATGCTGCGCCTCCTCGAAAACCCGGCTAAACCCCTCTCTCTTCTCAGCGCTCATGAAATACCGCCCCACAGCAACAACAGGTGCTTCGGTCAGTAACTCCCCCTGTCGCACCGCATCACCATCCACATGGAGCACCCACACCAGCTCCATCTCACTCGAGAGCTGTCTCATGATTTCCTGATTTGTAGCCGAGGGAATCCAATCCTCGTAGTGCTGTTGCGCCGAGTCCCATCCTCCGATGAGGTAGATGAGCGAGGGATCCTCGACTTGGGAGAAGAGATGAACCGGGTACGAGGAGAATTTGGCTTGCGCTTTGATGCCTTCGAAGAGGAGTGCTTTGAATGATGCGGAGGGAGGCTGAGATTTTAAGCGCAGGAGCGCGATTTCCGTGACTGGGGGCGTCATTTATTCTCTTCGGATACGTTGTGGTAGTTGGAGGGATTACTGATCAGAGCCAGGAGTCAGATGTAAGATGTGCCGGGATTCGCTGTGCCTTTTTATATCATTGAGTCATGGCAGGAATGGATACTCAAAACATTGACAGCCATTTTCCCGATTGGGAGATGCTGACGTCGAAATGGTGCCTAAATTGTTAGGGTGGAGGCGTTCGACCTTTCGCGTAGCGTAAGACCGAACGAACTACATGAGCTTTGATTTGGGTTCAGTTTGAGCAGATGAGATGTCATTCTTGCGACTGCATCCTCCGGTTCAGCTGCTCGATACTGAGAATCGATGATAGAAGCAATATTTCCTTTGCGCTTTGCCAACGCCCCGAGAAAGTATACATAAGAGCAGACTTGCAAAGACCGCCTCCATTTCTAGAAATTGATTCCTTTGAGCCCATACAATAGTTAAGAGCGTGCTGCTGACTATAAGTAACTCGGGTATAATCCGCCTGAGCGATTTCTAAACCGTGGATCCTAATTCTCCTCCCTTCTTTTTCCTTCCTTTCATAAACATCGAAATAGTAAGCATGGAGAATCATCAGAGACATAAAAGTATAGCGAGGACATGGCGTTACGAGTAAGATAGAGAAGACGAGACGGGGTGTTCAAACTTCCCTCCTATACAGGAATTAGCCGGAACTATGCGTACCAGGATGACCGTAAAAGATACATACCATGTAGGCTCAGTCTTCTCCAGACCAGGGGTGCGGATAGCGTTTCTGTCGCCAAACGGGTTGTTCTCGTCGTCGTCGTCCTCATCCGTCTCCGACTCACTGGCACTGACGTACTTTTGCTGCGAGGAAGACGGTACGGATATGCTCAAAGGTCGAGGAGGCCGAGGAGGTTTGGGAGGGTTAACGACCAGCCCGGCAAAAGATTCATTGAGATCGTCTCGGTCAGGACTCCAGCCACTTTCAAGCACATCCTGGTCACTGTCGCTGTCATAGTCTATACTCTTATCCAGGACTTCGAACGCCATAAGAGCAGTAACCAGTTCCTCATTGGCGTGGATGAGACTTCCCAGATATTCTTCGCTCTCGACATGCTGAATGTACCGGAGAATTTGCCGTCTAAGGAGCTTGCAGGTCTCAAACCGGTTGAGACATTCCGCATCTTCGCTGACCCGGTGCGTTTCTCGATTCACCCGTTTCAGCGCATTCATAAGGTTGGTACTGGCGACCGAGGAAGAGGCGAGGGTCTGTAGCATCTCCGGCTTCTCTTTCTCCAAACTGAACGACCTATTATGTATTTTCTTATCCTTTTCTTTCTTGTCTCTCTTGAAAGAAGATTTGCTCGATGTATGTTTGTGCTTGGGACTGCTTAAGACAGTGCTTGGGCCGTTTCCTACGGAAATAGAGACCGTATGGCCCAGTTGTGGCTCAGTGGTAGTCGAATTACCAGTATCCCGGAGAACTTTCGCCTTGGCCTGGGTGGCGGGCTGTTTGCGCTTTGGAAGCTGCCGGTAAAGCGCTGTCACCCCTCCCATCCCTGGTGTGTCCTTGTAGGATACTGCCCATTGCCCAAAAAGTTGCTTGCACTTCTGTTTGACCAAGGGGTCAGATACTGGATCGGTAGCTGCGATTCGTAGACGCTCCAAGAGTGGTTCATCTGCGAACTCTCGCAAGAATCGATCCCCAGCATTCTGTATCAAAAAGTCAAGAATAGTAAGAGCTCTCAGCTGGCGATGCAGATTGCCATATTTACTGGAGAAACATTAGATAAGTAGAACTGAGATGGAAGGGATAGATAGTTGGACTGACAGTTTCTTACGCAACGCACGACTTGCTTCAGTCGGTCCGCTGCTCTGAATGCGAATCGCTTCGATGAGGTCGACAATTCCACTCGAATCTTCAATCTCGTATTGCTCACTGGTGAGCACTTCAATCTGAACGGTCACAGCCGAGTATGGTTTCTGCGCGAAGTATCGTCAGTTCTGCACGGCTTTCCATATGATCAATTACAAAGAACTTGATATGCAAGTCCCCCGGACAGATTCTGACGACTTAGGTATGAAGAATCAAGAATTCTGCGACAACTCCTATATCAATGATCAATGCTCACTTACTGCTGAGTGGAACATGGCGTTGTCATTCAAAGGTCTTATTGGGCAAATAAGTACCAAAGCAGTCAAAGCGCAATGATTTCCGAAGGCGAACTCAGTGTAACTCCTCTTTTGACAAGCTCGGCCCTCGTGAGACCCAGAGATCGGTAGTCGAGGAATTAGAGCTCGTTTCCTGCAACGTCGTGTATAGCTCGTAAATCAGGGTCTCGGCACGATTATGAAGTTAGGCACAGCAATAACCAGACGGTGACGTGTTAAGGCCTGTTAGTCCGACCGAGGCCGTCGTGTGCCCTGGCGGCAGTGCTAAAAGCCTAACACACGAGCACGGCCGACTTCTAAGAAAAACGAGGCTGGTTCGCGCAACACCCCGAATGCTAGGCCTTTCGCGCCACTGATGAACAGTGCGGCAGAGATTTGAAAGGGTGGCGTATATGACTATCTACGATTAGTAGACATCATCGCTGTCGTCCAACTGCGTAGCGATACCCCTACTCCTCCTTCCCCGATTATGGGCCAATCTCGTGATTGCCCCTCTCCTGCACCCCCAAAGGAGTTTAGGGCGGGGAGAGAGGTGGGAATTGGATGCCTGGATGCCTGAGGTTTTCTGAATGTAGGTCCGATTACGCTGATGAAAACAGTCAGGAGTAAATAATTCTATATGGATGATGACTATCACTGCAGGGGATTGATGACTGAGGGCGATCCGGAATAGGGAGTATTACCAAAGCACTGACAATTGCTGCTGAGCAGCATCTTACGTATGCCTTCTTCACCTTCCCAATGGGTCCTCGGTCTATAAATGCGGCCGATCGCTCCTCTGTTCGCCAGTCGTCCTTCTCAATCTTCTCCCGTCTTATCCTCTGCTCCACACTTCTGCTCGGAGTCAGTATCGTCTTTAAAACCCGCCCGCGCATATTTACCTCCCTCCCCGCCTTGCCTTCTTCACCCCATTATACCCAAACTGCCAACATGTCCTACCAACAAGAGCGCTACATTGCCGAACTGGCTGTTCAGCGAGCAACACTTCTGACACAGAAAGTTTTCCACGAGAAGGCCAAGGGCACGGTTTCGAAAGACGACAAATCGCCCGTCACCATTGGCGACTTCGGCGCTCAAGCTCTAATCATCCAAGCCCTCCGCAAGAACTTCCCCAACGATGAGATCGTCGCCGAAGAGGAGGCTAGCTCCCTTCGGGAGGACAAGGCGTTGAGCGCAGAGATCTGGAGACTGGTCAAGGACATCAGATTGGAAGACAATGAGAGCAATGAGCTCCTGGGTGGTCTCTTGCCAAGCGAAGATGCGATGCTGGACACCATCGACCAAGGCAAGAGCGCAGGTGGTCCCAAGGGTCGTATCTGGGCCCTGGATCCCATCGATGGCACAAAGGGATTTCTCCGGGGCGGCCAGTATGCTGTCTGTCTGGGTTTGATTGAGGACGGAGACGTGAAGGTCGGTGCTATTGGTTGCCCCAACTTGCCCGTGGACGATTCGGTTGCCATGACCGCCAGTATCGGCGTTGACCAGACTGATGGCGCCGGCATGGGAGTACTTTTCTCGGCCATCAAGGGCCAGGGAGCCATTAGCCGACCCCTATCGAATGGTGCTCTTGCCGAGAGTAAGGCAATCTCGATGCGTCCCGTTCCCGATATCAAACAAGCCGTTTTCTGTGAAGGAGTGGAAGCTGCCCACTCCGCTCAAGGCGACAACGCTGCCGTCGCTCAGCTTCTTGGCATCACCTCCCCCAGCGTGCGACTTGACTCGCAGGCCAAGTACTGCTCAATTGCTAGAGGCGCAGGTGATATCTACCTACGGCTACCTGTCAAAAAGGACTACCAAGAGAAGATCTGGGATCATGCTGCTGGCGATCTCATTGTCCGCGAGGCTGGTGGACAAGTGACCGACATCTACGGCCAGCGGTTGGATTTCAGCAAGGGCCGGACTTTGGCTGCTAACAAGGGAGTCGTCGCTGCTCCCAAGGCCATCCAGAACCGGGTCATTAGTGCTGTCAAGACGGTCCTGAAGCTATAAAAGATGATGCGAACGCTAACAGCAATTGAATCGAATCACAAAGCCCGTTCTAAATCTTTGTTAGACCCTGCACGCTTGATGCGCCTAAAAGTACATGGGATAGATACCAATTGGGAAAACAGGGGAGACTCTGCTTAAATATACATGTACAGAAACAGCCCAGACCCTGTTCCAAGAAAATGCCAACGTAAAATACAAACCACCCCAGTTCACCGAATCTTCTTGGCCTTCAGTCTGATTGTTTCACCATTCACAAAAATACCCTTGCCCTTGTAAGGCTCTGGCTTGCGCCATTCTCTGATCTCCGCCGCGAATTGTGTCACAACACTCTTGTCCACGCCCTCAAGCAGAATACGAGTAGGCTGCGGTGTGCTGGCCTTGACTCCCTCCGGGACACCAAGCTCAATAGGATGAGAATATCCAACCTTGAGAGAGACGAATTGTTGGCCTGGGTATTCAGGTTCCACCGTGGTCGCTGTGGACTCGATGCTCGCTCTGTAACCGACACCGACCAGACTCAAAATGCAAATATGCCCTTCTGATACTCCAAGTACGTAGTTCTGCAGATGGGCCCGCATAGTTCCTATAAGCCGCAAAAGTCAGGCGTCGTCCGTCGTATGAGAAACTTAAGAGTCGTTTACATACCCCACATGGCACGTTGATGGGCAATCGAGGGGTCTTGAACAGTCAAACTGGCCTTCCGGAGTGCTTCATCGTGTGCGACCTCAACAAAGGGAGGGATGTTCAAGGTCAATTCACCTATAGGCAAACCGCATGTCAGATTCCGCTTCCGAGTCACTCAAGGATGAACACCGTCGCTTACCCAGAGGACCCTTGACCTCAATTGCAGTCTTAGGAATCTCTTTTGACCGGCCTCGTACCTGAGTTTGAGGCAGGTCGACAAACTTTAAAGAAACCTCTGGTGGTATCGAGATCGGAGCACCGCCTACTCGCGATTGTGTCGGGGAAGTGGTTGAAAAGCATTGTGTCCGCAGCAGGTGGGAGTATGCAGGTGCCAGGAAGATAGGTAGACTGGCCTGCCGGAGAGGATTCCGTGTAAGCTGCCTTAAGCAGCTCTGGGTTAGAAAATTCGACATGGCGACGATAATTGTGTTTCGACTGTTCGAGATAGCGGTTGAAAGTCCGGATCTCAACTGATTTTGTCCGAAGGCATATTCTCCAAATTGGGTTAGTCTCTCCTCACGTGACTCCATAACCATCCTCATAGATCGAGTCAAAACATCCCAAGGACTCTGTATGTTGTTTATAATTGATTTTCTGCATATTGACAGAGCTCGCTGGCGACATGCTTGGTCGATTCATGTAGCGTATCTTTGTGTTTGCGCTTGATAGTGTAATGTCTGTCTCTTTCACTTTGCTCCTTTCGCTGTTGTTTCGTTCAGCTTCATCTCAGACTACTTCACCCCCAGCTTCAGTCTTATGGGAGACTTAACCTGTTCATCTTTGTATTCTGCTGTCTGCTCTTGACTATCAATTACAACATTCCTCCGTTGCTCGCATCTTTCTAGTGTCTAATATCAGTATCATTGCCACCGAGGGTCTCCATCGGTTCTTCTCTACTCACGGCTTTGTCCTGCGGTAAAGACTCTATTCTCGAGCCAGATGTCAAGAACTCATTTACCTACGTTCTTGCTTGCCAGCATGCTGCTCTTTCTCCTGCTGATATCAAGTCCTGCCCTCGCTGGGAAGCTGATGACCGGTATGTTCTCGGACAAGTAATTACTAATCAATGCATCATTAATAATGAAGTTAGGGATGTCAGTACCTGCTCATAACGCATCTGCAGAGATTGATCTGGTATCGTTCCTACAGTCGAAAACGGAGCAGCATGATGCTATCTTTACGGAAGCGGTGCAACTACTTGAATCTATGAAGTCGTCACCTTCTTGCAACCGGATTGCAGCTTCAAGGCTCGTCGCATCTTGTCAATCGATAGGGGGGAAGACGGATCATACAGAACCAAGTACATATCTAGCATTGGAGCATGTTCGCTCTCTGTACGCGGCGCGACTTGCAGTATGTGAACTCGACGGAGCAGGGGCATCAATTCCTCCTCCATGCCTTCCAGTTACTCTTGAAACCCCGCGGAAGAAAGGATTCTTTGGTTTTTCCTCCAGTCATAAATCCACGACCACCACTGCCGACTCTATGCCAACTGAGATTCTAGAATCATGCTTACGGTCACTGGAATCCCGACCACAGTGGTGGACATCGTATAGTAATAGTAGACAGAATGCCGTGGTAATATGTCAAGCAACGCGGCTTGAGACCGAGAAGGAGGAGCTTCTTGAGCTTCATCGCTCAATAGTCGAAAGCTCCATCAAGCTTAGCCATGGGCTCCAGGAGGCGCTTCAGATGGCAGCTGCAGAAACTTCCCAGCGTCAAGCCTTCATGGAGGCGACAGCAGCTTTGCAGGCGAAGCTGACACGAGACCTGGAAGCAACTGAGACTGGCTTCAGAGCTCTGCTGGGCAACTTAATGGAAGGCATCGAGTCTGCCGTCGATTCGGTAGTTACGACTGCAACCTCAGCCCTTACAAGGGTACATGAAGATGCAACAAGCCTCGAGAAGGTAAGCGCCTAGCGATCTTATACCAATACGACTGACATTGTCCAGGACATTCGAAATGCTACCGATGAAGTCAACTACCTGCGACAAATGCTGCAAGCTGTTTATGATGAAGCTCTAACCAGAGAAGCGCAAACTGTGCATGCTCATGAGCAGAATGTCGAGAAACAGAATGAACTTGCGCTCTCACTTCAGTCCAGGCTCGACTCCCTTGTGCAGGGTGATGTGGCTCGGCTCTCTCAGAATGTCGAGACTTTTGACGCGTCGCTAGTAAGTGAACCTTTGCCGAGTGTGACGGTCTGACAAGGCTTACAACACCAGTCATGGCTCTCAGAGAGGCTAGGACTCATTCTACAACAAGAGCTGAGCTTGTCCGAGGTTTGTGGCTTGCCCTTCAAATGGTTTCTTGAAAGCTAATCCCTGAAGCGACTGCGAAACTTCGAGACATCGCTTGAGAACTCGCAATCGAAAGCTGAAGCTTTACATGCAGCTCAGCTGCAACAGTACGATGCGCTTAAAGCGCAATATAGAGTACAGCAACATATGGAAACCAACTTTCAAATTTCGCAGGCTCTTCTTGACAAGGCAACTGCGACTGCTGCGAACTTACAAGCGATGATTGACGAGACGACGACCAGATATCGAGATTCCCCAATCTTAGGGAATGTTATTGGACCATACTCTGCATGGACAGTGTGTGGTCTTCTTCTCAGTTTTATAGGCGCGCACAATCCAAGATTGGCTCTGGCAGCTCTTTTGATCGGTGCCGGTGAGTATACCTCCCATAGGCTTGGTTTTGATCATGCCCTGAATGACGCATCTCCAGTCCACTTTACGATGACGAGATTCTACCACGGCGTTCTGTTTTAGCTTTCGTTCTCAACGACCTTCTCGTATTCTTCGCTACGTGCATTATTTAGTCCATATATCTATGTCGTCATTTCGATTTTCTTACTGGGGAACGGGCTTGAGCATATGAAATGGGGAGTTCCATGGGTTTATTATTTCCGTCATTATACCAAAGTACTCAGAGGCTGGAGGGAATGGGCGCTGATAGTTAAGTGATAATTAGGTCAACGAAAGATGAAGAGTTGACGAGATTCCAGTAGAAGCCACATTGATTCCTCGAGTATCACCAAATAACTATATCTGAATGCTGGACATACCGGGTTATCCTATTTTCCCCAAATTTGTAAACTTCATTCGCTTAGAGCAAGTCAGATCACTCGAGGGTTTAGGTCACATGTGCAACAAGTCTGCCCTTTCGGAGTCCAGACACCAAGGACTCAGAAGAGTGACGCTCCAGTTCCTCTTCCAGAGGTCGAACAATATGTACCGCGGCAATTTGGACCCGTAACCCTGGCCTGGTAACGATCAGAAATAGCGCGTATCTGTCCTGTATTTTCGCAACCCGCAACATGTGAAGACACTTAAAATTCCTCCACAACTTACATTGAACAGAATTTCATAGAATGCCTAAGGATAATGTCACATCCAGTGTAAGGGCCATCAGTTGAGGTCTGAGGACTACTTCTTGCCAGCTTTTAAGGATGTGCGTGTGAACCGAAAATTTGGACTTCCCATGACTGTTCTCAACAGCCCCAAACTCGACGTCTACCAAGTTCATGGATCTACAATCAGTACCAAGCTGTGTCTTAGCTGTATTTATCGGCATCGGCACTTGCCGGCCAACATTGCCCTTCGGCGTTTCTCCGCATGTATCGGGAAGGAGATTTGGAGATCCCCAGACTTGGCGCATGGGCCAAGAAGGCCCGGAGATCCACAACTGGTCGGGGACATGACTGGATTTCCCGTCTTCATGTGGGAAAGTCCCACTTGCTGCTGGACCGCCGCATAATCCAACGTCTCTCAGAACCTGCTTGGTCTTCCTGCATGTTCTGGACGGCACTGATGATCGGGAAATACTCGTTGTCTAGTCCTTCTTTCATCGGCACAACTTCGGGATTTATGCAAGGGATGGCCTTGCGACTTGATGAAGATGCCCCTTTCAATGAATTACCCCACGGGGTTATTATTATGATGAGGGCAGCTACCTGAGGAAGTGTATTACAAAAGGGGGCTGGTCTCCGGCGAAACTCAAAGCAACCCTGGAACTTTCTGCTGAGAGCAATTTCATAAAGCCAGACCCCTGGTGAGCTGGCTCAGTCAACATGACCAAGCTCTCTCTACTGCCTCTTCTCACATTGGCCTCTGCAGTTCTGGCAAAACAGGATGCTTTCCAGGCCAAATGTGCTAGTTTTGGACACAGGATTAAGCTCCCTAATGTCCACGTGAACTTCGTTGAATATGTCCCTGGAGGTACCAACCTCACTCTGCCCGACAACCCTGTCACCTGCGGTGCATCCTCCCAGATTGTGTCAGCGGATATGTGCCGGGTTGCCATGGCCGTTGATACATCGAACAGCAGCCAGATCACCTTGGAAGCATGGTTTCCGCGGGATTACACTGGCCGCTTTCTGAGCACTGGCAATGGAGGCCTTTCTGGCTGTATGGCTTCTTCTAATTCTTTTGTAAGATAGAGCGCCGTTGTGGCTGATATTCTTATAGGCATCCAATACTATGATCTTGCCTATACTGCCGGCTTAGGCTTCGCAACCGTCGGCGCCAACAACGGCCACAACGGAACATCTGGCAAGCCATTCTACCAGCATCCTGAAGTCATCGAAGACTTCGCATACCGCTCAATTCACACCGGTGTCGTAGTTGGTAAACAGCTCACCAAAATGTTTTATAGCGAAGGCTTTGACAAGTCCTACTACCTGGGATGCTCCACCGGTGGTAGACAAGGCTTCAAGTCGATCCAGAAGTACCCCAATGACTTCGACGGTGTTGTGGCAGGTGCTCCAGCCTTCAACTTCGTCAACCTGATCTCGTGGAGCATCCACTTCTACTCGATCACCGGATCAAATACATCGGATACATACCTCTCGCCGGCTTCGTGGAAGGTCGTGCATGATGAGATCGTACGACAGTGCGACGGAATCGACGGGGCAAAGGATGGCATCATCGAGGATACCGATCTCTGCCACCCTATTCTCGAAACAATCATCTGCAAGCCAGGTGCCTCTAACACGACCAGTTGTATCACCGGTGCCCAGGCGAAGACTGTCCGCAATGTTCTCTCCCCATTCTATGGCGTGAACGGAACTCTGCTGTATCCTCGCATGCAACCCGGCTCCGAACTGTTCGCTTCGTCGATCATGTACAACGGTCAGCCCTTTAGCTACAGCACTGACTGGTACCGCTATGTCGTCTACAACAACCCCAATTGGGACGCCACCAAGTGGACGGTGCAGGATGCCGCGGCTGCTCTGGCGCAGAACCCCTACAACATCCAGACCTGGGACGCGGATATCTCTTCCTTCCAGAAGGCGGGTGGAAAGGTCCTGACATACCACGGTATGCAGGACCAGCTGATCAGCTCGGATAACTCGAAGCTTTACTATGCGCGCGTCGCAGAGAAAATGGGCCTTGCCTCTGAAGAACTGGATGACTTCTACCGCCTCTTCCCCGTTAGCGGAATGGCGCATTGCAGCGGAGGTGACGGCGCCTATGGCATTGGCAACGGGCTGTCGACATACAATGGGGCTGAGCCAGAGAACAACGTCCTTATGGCAATTGTTCAGTGGGTCGAGAAGGGGATTGCTCCGGAGTTCATCCGTGGTGCCAAGTTCTCGAACGGGGTCGGTTCGTCTGTCGAATATACCCGCAGCCACTGCAGATATCCTCGCAGAAATGTATACAAGGGTCCAGGAAACTATTCCGACGAGAACGCATGGGAATGTGTTTAGTTGGCGGTCTCTGGTGTGGCACGAGACTTGAACTTGTACATCCAGCTTGATAGTATGCAATTAAGTCCAACAATCGAGTACAGGTGCCTCTAGTGTCCATACGCTATTCGGCTGACTGGCTAATCTGGCTGCCATAGGGTGTTCAGCCACCAGAAAATTGGAGTATAATTTCCGCCATATTCAAGGCAGCGTCCTTGCCATAACTTCTTTCGCAGGGAATCGTGCTGATGGCCTTGCTTGTGAATGTGAAATACATGTTAAGCGTAGATGATTAAGGTCCACAGCAGAGCGTAGCATAAGACTGTACACCATCATAGAAGTCTTAGACCAAAGGAGTTCTTTTTATCATAATCAAATTCATTGCAGTGTAGATTGTCTCAGAGCTTGGGGCACAATCCATAAATACAATGCCATTGAAGCGGCAGAAGGTGGCGGTAGTGAGGGGCAGAAATGTATACATCTGCGGACTCGATTGACAAATGGAGCAATGCCTCCAGCACTTCCATACTCCATCTCACTCTGCGATATTTTGTGCGTCTGACCAAAATTAGGGATACTACGCATACAAACTAGGAAATAGTAGGTGATCCTCTTTCTTCTGAACATGTGAACCTCGCGATTGGCAATATCTCCCTTGATCTCCGCAAAGACTGGACAACTCCACATACAGACCGCCTTGGCAACTTAGCCCTGCTTGAGGTAGTCGCAGTTAAGAGAGTTAATTACAGAAGGCGCTCGATGATGAACTACTTTCGGGGGTGGAACTGATACTACCTTTGTCGCATAAATGCCTCTTGCTGACCGGCAGACTTTCTAGCAACCACAGTTCCCGACGCTTCGCAAAGTGGTCCTCAGCTTACATTCCGCTAGCTAGGGTTGATCCTTGATTTTGCAAAGTTACCCCAACCCCGCAATTGCTTGAGCGTCCTGATCGAATTGATCCATCGCGAAGAAGTGCGTGATCGCGCCAGCTTTACGTCGAGAATTTGCAAGATCAGGACGTTTTACCAGCGAATTTCAGAAAAATGGCCGATCCTATCGCCGACGCGCCTGTCATAGACGAGTTCGCGCAAACTCGAGGCGGGGATGATCTGTTTGATGACGAAATCATCCCAGTTTCTGCGGACGAACAAGTACAAGCTGAGGTCCAGACACCGGAGGAGAATGTTGCAGACACCGAGAGCCAGGAGCCACCACGGATAGATACCCCGCCGCGCTCACGAGGAGTGGATAGACGAGGAGGGCGAGGGAAAGGAAGAGGGCGCGGAGGACGCGGGTCACACCATTCAGGTCGCGGACGCGCAGAAGGAGGACCCAGGGGCAGGTCTACTGACAATACTGCCGAACGAGAGGACAACAAAGTGGAGGATGCAGCCCGCGATACGCCGGCAGAAGGATCAGAGCAATCCACAAAGGAGGATGAAACTAAGTCGGATGCTAAGCCCGCCGGTACGGCGAATGGAGCCGAAGCTCAACGAGTTCCAGCCGTTCGTGGTGATAGGAGCGCAACGGGTGGAGTGAAGAAGGTACGGCACGAGCCTATGTAGCTTTGAAAGAGACATGTACTAATTGTCGCACCAGCCCAAGCTCACGGAGGAAGAGCTTACCCGACGCATCGCTGCCGCCAAGGAAAATGCCGCTAAAAAAGCTGCTGCATATGCCCGCGCTGAGGCCGATCACGCGTCATTTCTCGAACGCGAGAAGGTTGCAGAAGAGAAGCGCCGCCAGGAACGCCAGAATCGCCGCGTGATGGATTCCGAACGCGAGCGCAACCGCTTGAGAAAGCTCGAAGCTTTGGGCGGAAGGGAGTGGGATGCTACAAAGCGCGAAGAAGACTACAATCCCGGTGGTGGTAGAGGTCAATTCCGGCGAGGCATGCACGGAGGAGTCTCTGGTTACGTCCGAAGAGATTTCGATGATGCCCGCACGGAAGAGGAGAACCTAGAGGGACGCCATCACCACAACCACCGCGGTCGAGGACGTGGTGGAAGAGGCGGGCGCGGACGAGGAGCTTCTCGCGTTGCGCCTTTTGATGGAGCGTCAGATGGAGCTGCTCCAGCAGCCTCCCCAGCCGCTCCGGTCCTGAACAATGAACAAGATTTTCCAGCCCTTCCTGGCGGTGATAAAGCAACGGACAAGACGGTCTCCGATCTTGCAGACAAGCTGGAGACCTCACTGTCTCCAGTATCTGGTGCGATGTGGGCAGACCAAGTCGAGTCGCAGCGGGATTAATCTACTCTACTAATGCCTCCTATGAATTTCTGTTCACGCATGTACGCTTCCCTTCCTAACTGTTTCTCATGTCTCTATGATGGATAGACCTCCGGAGAGGTTTTCTGATGTTTTCTTCTCTATTGACTCGAGTAATGATTGTCCTATACCACTGAATCGGAATGAAACTTGTATGTACATAACGCACTAGATGTTACAAAATCGGCAGTCATGGTGCCCATGCACATTGTCTGACACGTACTATCACATAGTCAAGGTCTCAGTATCTACCTCCTGGCTCGTCCAAGTCAATGCACAGGTTAGTTGTATGGAGTATGTGATGATTCAGCGAAGGTGGCGTGTACCAGCCAATTACCAAGGCGGGATGCGCTCACTATGAAATCATAGTTACTATGCAACTAGAACAGGACCCGATCGACACGCAGATGGTCGATGAGGTATACAGGTTGATCTTTTATAAAGACGTTGTAGCCAAGATATTGTTTGCAATATTCAACGTTGTGGAAACATTCGAAATTCCAGGTACGTTCGCCATTTAGTATACAACGAACTATCAAAACAATATATATCATTCCACATTGTATCTGCGATGCACCATAACTGACTCCAGCAAAAGACACAAGCAAAGAAATCAAAACCACAATAACCATCACAATGGCAAGCTCTTCCACCGACAGAACAACCGACAACGCCGTCAACCACGAAAGAACCTCTACCCAGGGTGGTGCCAGCGCCAAACCCACACCCGCCAACAACGCAGGCGGTGGTTCCGGATGGGGCGACAAGGGGTTCTTCAAGGGGGGCACAGGCACAGAGGGACCGGGACATGTGGACGTAAGTTGTTTCGATGCGTACCTCACGAGAGCGGAGCCTGGAACTGACGATTATGGTGTAGGCTGCGAACCCCAAGTCATCAATGGGCAAGTTCCTAGGTCTGAGTTCGCAGAAGGGTGCTGCGAGCTCGAACTTTGAGCAGCGGACTCAGGGGGCGTCCGATATGTCTGCTAAGGGAACATCGTGCGATACTGAGGATCATAGTTTCATGGAGCATCGGCCTGGATGTCCTGAGACGCTGCCTGGGTGGTCGAAGACGAAGGGGGTGATGGATATGTGAGTTTTACCAGGACTCGGACTGCCTTGGATTCTAAGGAAAGATGGGTTGGTACTGACGTTTGAGCTTTTAGGTTGCATGGCCAAGGTAGATAGTGGTATGCTGGATTCGAGTTGGGAGTTGAGGGAGTTACTGCGCTTTTATTACGTGATTTCTTTTTGTCATGAATAAACACTATAGGATCAATGAGGGTACTAAGAATCTAAGTATGCTATATTGTACACTACTCTACCTTCGACCTCTTTCCGCCGATACGGTCGCGTAGAGCTACAATCTTCCCTAGCAGTCTGCCTTTCAAGGTTTGAGCGGTAAGCGCAGCAGCCTGATCAGCTGCGACAAAACGGCGGACCAGGAGATTGAAGATGCTTCCGAACGCGAGTGCAATCACGGTACTGGTCAAGATGATCACGTTGTACGGCATGCTGAAGTCGGGAGTCGGTAGCGGGAGGAGAAGGCTGGTTGTGCGCATGTAGACGGGAGTATCGTGAGCAATGATGTTGCCGTTCGCGCTAGATAGTTTGATCACCGCAGGAGCGACGTTGAAGCCACGGTTGGCGTCCGGCGGATACTCAGTGTAGCGCAGGATTGCCTTCTCAAAATCATAGGTGAGTGTGACGATGGAAGCGGCAGGCACAGAGAGTGCAAGTTCCAATTGTGTGCCTCTTTCTCTATCGATGGCTGGTCTGTAAAATGTCTCTTTCACAATGTGCGAGACTGGAACCGACCTAGAGGTTCCGTCGCGCCCTGTGATCGTCGCGCGTAAAGTGTGGACATAGGGTCGCAAGAACCAGGGAAGAGTCTCAAAGTAGATGAAGTCGACCGGATGCGCATCCGATGGGTTGTCAAAAATGATACGCATGCCGCCTCGTTCTTGGCCATGGCCAACGATCGTGCGCTCCGCACTCAAAACCGGTTCCTCCAGAGGAGCCAAGCTAGTGTGAGATTGCTCGGGAATTACCAAGTCAAAGGTGCCGGATGGTTGCAAAGTGAAACAACGGGTGTATCCGTCGGGCCTTTTCGTCTCTTCTACTCCAGATGTGGTGTATACCCCTTGCTCATGCGGCACCCGCAGACAGATCGCTTCTTCACCAGGGCGTTGACCTTCGTCAAGAGAACAGACACCACTTAAAGTACGGCCAAAGATCTCGTTCAAGCTCCAGCCTTTGCCCGAGCCTCTTTCCAGAGGATAACAGGTATCGTCTGAATGATAAGGCTTTGAATTGTCACAGTTCAGCTGGTCATTAGGAACAGGACGTGGAATTGGGTTGTCTAGGAGGGTCAGAAACTACTGTACGTCAAAAAGAGAAAAGCACTTTGACAACTCACCTCGAGGCCGTTTGGAGCGCTCAATGTCTAACACAATGTCTACTGTTTGCTCGATTTGCATGAGACACTCCCCGCCTTGAGGGCAAACAGGACGCACATCAACAGACATGCTCTGCCAGGACGCATCAAATAACTTGTGCCCATCCAGAAGACTAGAAACGCCAGCCTTGCCCTTGCAGGGAAGTAATTTCAGAAAGGGTGTCAGGTTCTCCGTGCAGACAACTTCTCCGGGAAGCGTTCCATGCAGCAGATGCAGGTCACTAGAGGCGGGATGATCACCGATAGGGTCAAATGATACAACTGGTCGAGTCGTTCGAGTGGAGTCAATAAAATTCAGCGATGCGCAGAACAGACCAGACAGTGACTGGGTCAAGGATATCCATCGTGCAAATGCGCTGGACGAAAGTCAGCTCCGTATACATGTCGAGGAATTGCGTCTGGTTCCCAGATCTAGACCCACCTTTCGCTGTCCGGTGCATCGATCCATGCCCATAGCTCTACACCAGTATTGCCCTCCTTCGTCCCGTTCCAGGGACGTGTACCCCAGCTTTCATCATCCCATCTCCCTGTTGTGAACCGAATATGTAGCTCCTTGGTCTGGGTGTGTTGTAGGATTTGGCCTAGAGCACGGGGGAAGTAGCGAAAGTGCCGTTGATCAAAGGCCTCTTGCGAAGTGTTGCCTCTGAAGTTGAAGGACGCTAGCAGGGAGGATTGAGGAAGCGGTTGGAGGACGAGAGCTTCATGGTAGTCCGATGCGGCGGAGGTGAAGGTCGCCAACGCGATCAGTAGGGACAGTAGGGGAAGAAAGGAGCGGACAACCATCACGTCATTCTTGCCGTCTAAAAGCCTCGAGATACTATTGCGGTATGATCTTGACCTTTCCTAACTACTCAGGGGTATCATCGAGTGGGGTTGTGGTGCATTGAAAATGTTCATGATGTCCGTGAGAGCTGGCCCTTTGAACCGATTGAGTTTAGTCTCTGGATCTATATGACAAGGTGAGCACAAACTACACATGATCAAGATGTGTCGCATATTATTAGTTTCTGAGAGTAATTGTATGAATAATAGCATGAACATTAGACAATAGCTTTCCCATAATTAGGCCCTTTTATCAATTAATTCTTGTTCATCTAACAATCCTTCTATTCTGTTCCCTACGGAAGAGATGTACCTGATGCTCACATAAGCGCAGCCGCGTTTAGCGCCACGCCTCAGATAATCCCGGATCTTCAGCGTCACAATCGAAACCATCGCCAGCCAAGCTGAAATTCCTCTCTTTCGCGCTCAATAAGCTGTCGCCAGCTTTCCGTCATCATGGCAGCCGAACAAAGAAAGCTGCTCGAGCAGCTTATGGGAGGTAAATTATTGGACAATCTACAAATTTCGAATTATCTCTGAATCAAGCTGACGGAAATCTTCTCACAGCGGACCAGCTCATAGGTACCGGCGGCGCCTCTCGCAGTGCGCAGCTACAGATTACGGACCCTAAGGTCTGTCGCTCGTACCTGGTCGGAACTTGCCCGCATGATCTCTTCACCAACACCAAGCAAGATTTGGGCCCTTGTCCCAAGGTACACAGTGAGGGACTGAAGACGGAGTACGAGACCGCCTCAGCGGCCGAGAAGGCGAAATGGGGCTTTGAGTTCGATTACATGCGCGATATGCAGAAATATATCGACGATTGTGATCGCAGGATTGACTCCGCCCAGCGACGGTTAGAGAAGACCCCGGATGAGATCAGACAGACAAACAACCTGGTAAGGGCGAAACAATTCCACCGAGCTATCAGGAGAACATTCACTGACTCTCGTACAGCTGAAACAAATCTCCGACCTCGCAAAGACCATCAATACCGGTCTCCTTGAAGTTTCCGTTCTCGGTGAGACTGGTGCTGTGGCCCAAGCGCTCAACGAACTACACAAGATTCGCACCGCCAAACACCAAAAGGAGACCTGCGAGCGCGAACTCAAGAATCTTCAAGATACCTCCGGTCCATCCGGTCATCAGAAGCTGCAAGTCTGCGACGTCTGCGGTGCTTATCTGAGTCGTCTTGATAACGATCGCCGGTTGGCCGACCACTTCTTCGGCAAAATGCACATGGGTTATTCAGACATGCGCAAGACGTACAAAAAGCTCAGCGAAGAGCTCAAGGGGCGCCCACCTCCTGTCCGTCACCATGATGATGACGAAGGCGGTTGGGGTGGCCGCTCAGGTGGTGGACGAGGCCCTCGTTATGGTGGTGGTGGCGGATACAGGAAACGAGGCGGGCGGTGGTGATTGAGATGCCTACTGATCGTGGTTTCTTTCCAGGTATTCAGACCGGAATTTGCATAGCGCAGGCGTTGATTCTCTTTTCTTCATACCTAGGATTTGATGAAATTGCAGTATGTGGACGTGATAGGCTTGTTTACATGTCAATAAATAATGAACGCAGCATAGCATAGCCATCATTCTATCTTTATATTAATCTGGCCCGCATAGCAGGGGTATGATTTGCGGACAAATTAAATGTCAGTGTGAATGTAGTAACTCCTTTATATTGACGTAAATACCACTAGAACACTATCTCATGTCTTTATCAAGGACGTCCCGGGATCCCAAGTCCCAAGACTAGCTCTGGAAGAAAATTGGAATTGATAACACCGAAAGAAAATTAATGATTGTTTGAGACTAGGTTTGAAACTAGAGCTGAAACACAAAACTGCAATGAACTCCATGTAAAACAAAAGAGATCCCGAGGATATCAAATTGCATAATCCATCCACAAGAGGCAAAAAGGCAAATCCGAATGCAACCTTAGGATATTCTTCACCATCCAGTAACTTTTACCCTCAACCCGCCAAAAAGAGCAGCATATTCACACAAAGACATTAAAACGAAAGACCAACATCTGGTATATAATGGCCTGAATCTAGCTGGCGTTTTGCAGTGGACCATGTCCATTCGTGGTAGCTTGATATAGCGCCTGCATTAACATCTCGTAATTTGAAGCCGCCTCTGGCTGTCGTAGGATAATGTCACGGACAACACTCAGTTGGGAAACATCAGCATTCGGAGCCTGCTGCAGGAGTTGCTGAATTGCAGGAGCAGTTGCCTGAGCACCAAGCACCTGCACTGCGGCTGCCATACCGGTGACAGGCATCTGACTATGTGGCTCTGGAGGTTGATACCCCTGGGACTGAGAAGCCGATTGAGTTGGCTCCACCTGCGACTGCGGCTGCTGCGATTGCAGCGATTGTGGAGGCTGGGAAGCATAGGAATTGTGGGCTGGCATTGTGCCTGAAATAGCGGATGGCGGAGTGGGAGACATTTGCGACATCTGCCTCGGTCCAGGTGTCAGAAACTGGTGTTGCTGGGGTGTCGCTGCGACGGTGACAGGACTTGCGAAAGACGCAGGCTCCTGACTTGGATGGTGTGACGATGACTGTACTGAAGGAGGATTCGATTCGCCTGTTTTGACTGCGAAGACCACCAATAGTACTCGCTCCGGAGTAGGGCCTTCAAGTGTATTGTTTTCCAAAAGCTCGATAAATTCGGGCTTCTTGGTCGATCCAGCCTCGATGGGAATTACGTAGGTATCTTTGACGGCTGGAAACGGATGTTTTCCGATAACCCCATATCGCTTCCGGTCTTGGAAATAGTTGAAGAGCTTGTCGAACCCTTTTTGATCTTTGGGGGATTCTGGGCGACCGATGGAGATGACTGAAACGTCTGTCGAGGAACTGAAACGCAAACCACAGAGATAATTGCTCGCCAGCTGAATGTCGATTCGCCCATCGACCACCAAGGTCGACGGTGCAAGCTGACTCCACGGTATCCTGTCACTTAGTTCAGCTCCTCCAACATGTTTCGCTGAAGATGAGAAATCAGCCACCGGGTTCATGACAACCTTCCCACGCCAGATAATTCCCTCGTCGCTAAAATCTTTCGGGGAATAGGGAGGCGATTCGGGTTCGACGTCTTTCAATAACTTGTCAATCTCTGCATCAGCCTGGGCCTTGCCAGTCGGCAACATTTCACGTATGTGAGTTGAGACCTCTGGAAAGACTTGGTCATGATCAGCGGCGCCAGGAGAATGCAATGTAGGCCCCTCTCGGGCCTTGGTGTCCGTCACTTTAGTGTCGATAGGTATCGGTTTGGCAGCCCTTGGCGCACTGTCATCCGGCTGCTGATGAGCCTGGGGACTCGCTGGACTTCGGTCTGAAGGGCTTGCGTCAACTTCAGCCACGCTTCGGCGGGTCGGCGCAACCGAAAACACTGGCTCGCTGGCGACGGTTTGATTCTCATCTTCAATGAACTCTTCTCCTTTATGAGTTCGCCTTATTCGTGGACCTTGCTCCTCCACGATGATGTGCTGCCTCTCGGCCTCGCGCTTGATTTCGGCATCCTTCTGCTGAAGCTCCTCACTTGCCATATCCTGACTGCTCATCTTAGAGAGCGCATCTGGAAGCAAACTACCTACGAGCAGGCGATCCCGTAGAGAAGGATTCTTCTTTACGTTGAACAAGATCGTCCGCAGTTGTAATTTATATGGTTCAGTGGGTTCTCCAGATCCTCCGCAAATATTCTGATACATAGCCTTCTCGATTGAAAAACCGAGCTGCTGCGCTATCTCTTTCGCCGATCTTCCCTCGGGTAATTTGAAAGACCCTTGCTTCTGTGCATCAGAAATTTGATCTACAAATAACTTGACTAGAGCACTGGCAGCACTTCTTCTTGCTGGGTTTGAGATATCGTCCAAAGTACCCGATTCCTGCGTCGCAGACTTTTCAGAAACGGAGCTTTGGCGCGACGGAGGAGCATTCGAATCTTCCTTAAACGGAACAGGCTTGTCGTTGAGAGGAGTCACTGAAGCAGCTGGTGAAGTCATCTTTATTTGCTTGGGTTTTGGTCCCTGCTGGTAGACATTAGCAACCGTCACTATTTTCGGTAGGAAAAGCAGTAATAGTCAAATCTTACCGTCTCGGAGGCCGCAGCCTCTTGATGTACCTCAAATTTCCTCTTCTGGGTGCTCGCTGGGCGGGCATCTGGAATGTCACCGTTCTTCTCGGGGACGGGGGTCACAACGGGCGGAGGGGCCAGTGGAACAGGAGTCGGAGCGGGCGTGGCAGACGCCGCTTTACTGCGGGTTGGGGTGCCTGTATCCGGTTTGGGCTCGCTTGGCCTGCCCTTTCTACCACCTTTCCTGCCTTTCCTGCGACGTGCGGCCTTCTTTTCTTCTGCCTGCTGGCGTCTCTTCTCGGCTGCTTCCTCCCAAGGCTTCTCACCACGCGCGATCTTGTCCAAGAGAACTTTATGATTCTCAGGTCGGCATAGTTCACAGAAGTATTCGTCAGGCACCTCGCCTTTCGCAAATGTGAGGCCCATGCAGTCATTGTGTTGCCAGGCGGAGCACTGGTCACAGCAGATCATATCTCGTTCAATGTCTTCCTCTTCTTCATATTCTCCGCATATACACCGAATGATTTCTTCTTCTTCGCTGACGGCAGGCGTCGGCTCGACGGAGGTTTTCGGGAGCTTCTCAAGTTTATCCTTCGATTGAGCTTTCGCTTTCGATTTCTTCGCAGGTGTCTCGGTTACCATATCCAGGTTTTTGTGTTGGCCTTTCGTAGAGCGTCCAGAGCGTCGCGGTTCTTCTGATCTCAGCAGTTAGCGAGCTATTCAGTCACGGTTCGGGGTTCGCATCCAGTCGCCACAACTTCAGTTGAGGTGACGCCGCGCGCACAAAAGATGTACTATAGGCTTACCAGTCATGATGGGCATGTGATATGGCAAAGGATCTCTGAATATCTACAGCACGTGGCAGGGTAGGTGTTATTCCAAAGACAAGTTGTGCAGCTCACCCAACAGCTGGCTTTCTACGGTATCCGAGGGGCTAAAGTAATACGCAGGGGAAAAGACTGGACAGTGGCACTGTTGCCTAGCCCACACAGGTATTCCTTGATCCTTCAAAAGACTGTCTCTGCTTTATTTACCGAAGAACGCGTGCGAACCCAGTGTACCAGCAAGCTGGGTGTGGGCCTTTGGAGGCTTTTGTCGCGCCGAGTCCTAGCGTGAGGAGTCGCGTGAGTATCGTCCTGCACGGGGGGTCCCCTTGGAAACAGTGGGTTTGATGATGGCAATCAAAGATATTGCTGGTCGCGACAGTAGTTCGTATAAAATTCGGCGTTGAGTAAACGGCAAAGGATGAAAATGCGATGAGAGAGTGGGTTGAGGGAAGGAATGAAGGAGAGGAGATGTCGTGCTACTTGTAGTGAGTAATCAGGCACGTGACCGAGGCTCGGTGGGGAGAGGTCTTGGCAGACGCCAGTCGCCTTCTGTCGCGTAAAGTAGTTTTGATGTCCTTGAAGCTTCTCCAGACCCCCGCATCTTGACAACCACGCCTTTTCACAAAACTTTATTGATCTGACTGAAGCACTCTCGGGAAATTTATTGTACTCACATTTAACCTGTTAGTCCATCTACTGGGATGGCAGATGTTCGCTCGTTACTTCGAAGTGAGCTTGCTGCTCGCAATGGCGCACCACAAGCAGGAAGTACCGGTAATCGAGTTACCAAGAAGCGGAAGGTCGATATCACGGATGACTTGACGCGAAAGAAGATGAGGCCTGGTGAAAAAAGTGCAGATTCCCAATCGCCGACAGTACATACTTTGCAACCACCAAGCGCGCAGGCGATCGATGAAGTGGAGGATGTGGAACAACTAGAAGAAGAAACTGCTGGCCTAGAACTTCCGCCGGACTCGAAAGCCTCCCAAGAGCAGGCCCAGGCACAGTCTAAGCCGTTGCTCGAATCGAATACACCTCAAGCTATCGATGAGGACGAATGGGCAGCATTTGAACGTGATGTGGTGGCGCCAACTCGTGTGCCCCAGGCACCTGCTGCAGTTGCTGCAGCAGCGACGATATCGGCCGCACCAATCTCGGCCGAGCAACTGGCTGCCCAGCAGGAGGCAGAAAAAGGAACGTCAATACAAGCACGTGAAGCTGAGATCGAAGGGGAACGAGAAGACGCGGCTCGGTTCTTGGAGGATGAATTCGATGAAATGGAGCAGCTTGAAGAACGGATCAGGCGCTTGAAGCATAAGAGGGAAGAACTGAGACATAAACGAGCCAAGGAAGCTTCAGAGATGCCTCAGACAGAAGGATCCTCGTCCGGGAAACCACCAGGGGAACAGCAGATTGATGGGACTAAACAAAGTGACGAAGAAGAAAACGATGACGATGACGACGATGATGTGGATGACGATGACTGGGACAACTGGAGATTTAGGTAATGAAAAATTAAGATCAGCAGTGGTTTTGGGAACGGCGCCATTTCATAAAGGGAGGTCTGAACTCTTCACATTTACATTGATACCCCATACATCGAGTCATGAGCTATATGGATACTCTACAATGTCTTATGATCCTTTCCTCTGTGCCATCTCTGTCGATGGGCGGCTTTAAAAATGTTGTTTTTACTGTCTCTACAGGTAATAATGCAAGCAACTCAGACGGGAGATATTCCTGTCACTTGTTGAGTTGAGGCTTCAGCCACGTCTTCCACGGCTGTGTCGAAGAATGAAGAAATCGGCCAGATTGGGAACTAGTATCTATCTGATGAGTCTTCATGGACAATTGAAATTGATCATATTTATACACCGAGTAGATCATCTCTGAGGCACTTCTCACTTCTCATGTCGAGAAGCTTCAGGGCTTTTCTCCTGTGGTACTTGCTCCGAGTCTTGGTTTTCAGCTTCCAGGTAGCTCCTAATGCCTTCCTTGCTAACTCTCATAGCTTCCTCGATCTCCGCCTCACCTTCTCTAAGGAGGTGCCTCCCGCGGACAAGGTCGCTTTGTTGCTTTCTTTTATCCTCCTGAACTCGTTTCTCGCGTTCTGCTAGAGCCCTTTCGCGCTTCTCGCGCTCCAGTCTATTCTTGTTTAATGCCTCAAGCTGATCTGCAGTCATGTCTTGCTCTGGCGGCGGTGGCAAAGTAGAGATATAGGCCTCAAGTAATGGGTCGCGCACTTTAGGCGGCAATGAGATATATCTCAGGTCGGTGATAATTGATGAAGGAAGAGCTTCTCGATTCGATGATCGGTTGAGCTCTTGTAATGGTACTGATTTCAGCAAGGCCGAGAAATCAGATTTTCGGGTGCTTTCAGGTAGCTTCAATCGCGAGATCAAATCTCGATAAAGTTTCTCACGTTCTTTGTCCGATAGCTGTGAATCCTTCATCTCGGGCTCTTTCCTGTACCTGCGTTTGAATTCAGGCCAATAGAGCTTGGGAGTAGCGTGCTCCTGGAGAAAGGCGAGATACCGGATCCTGGGATCCTTCCTTTCCTGCTTCTCTTTCTGTTCTTTCAGCTGCTGTATACGATCACGACTCCAACTAGACCAGGCCTCTCGGCGTGCCTTCATGTTTGGCAAAACAGTATAGCGGCTGTCCTCTATTATGCGGCCTTCTTCGATAATCTTCTCCCATGTAGAATAGGGATTTATGTGATAGTCATCGAGAAGGTCACGGAAAAGCGCTGCAGCATCTTCCTCAGTAAGTGGCAGCCCTTCTGCACCCTCCTCCCAGCCTTCGTGACCAGGTTCACCGTATTCTCCCGGATCCAAGCCGTATTCTTCCCCCATTGCTGCGAGTTGATACTCGATATCTTCCTCGGTGAATTCTAAAGGTTGCTGTTGGTCGTTGGTATCTTCGGTCTTCGGCCGTTTAGAGGGTTGATCATCCTCGTCCTCGCTATCAGTCACTTCAACTTCTTCGTACTCATCGCTGTCTTCCATCGCATGTGCGGTTGTACCGGGATCCCCTACGCTACCAGGTTCCTCGGAAGGGCGAGCTTCGTCCAATATCTCCTTCCCCTTTTCTCCGGATTCCTCAGCTTCTTCGGAACGAGCCTTCCGTTCCCTCGTCTCTTTTTCCAAACGATCAAACTCCACCACTCCTTTCATTACCGCGGGAGGAAATTTCCAGAAACTTTCGTTCGTTTCAGGGTTGTGAACAAATCTTCTCCCCAGTCTCGTCTTCACCAGCACCCACGGCTCGCACCCAGGTATAGCGTGTTTCGATTTCGGCCTATCCTCGGGCCCTCGATTGTTACGGTCGCGGAACCCTTTTGCACCTCGAAATCCACCCCTAGAATGGCCATGGTGAGGAAACCCACGGGTCTGGTCGCCCAAGCCATATCCTTCGGGCGCATACGGAGTGGAAGAGAAAGGAGGAAGAGTGTCTGGGGTAACAAAGGGAACCTGGGCTGGTGGGGCGGGTTGCGACTGAACAGGAAGCGGCTGCGGTCTTGTGTATGTAGATTGCTTCGTCGCCTCGTTGTAGTAATAGAGATGTCCTATCTTGTAGTCAGTGACTTGAGCTCGAAATAATGCAATAAAGAAACCAACCTGAAGGAGCTCTATGTTCTGTCCACCCCGGCGGTAATGGAGGAGGGGGATTGTAGGTAGATTTGAGCATTCTGACCCCTACTGTCTGTGCCACGATAGAACTATTAGGAGATCGTCAATTGCTGGTATCAAAAAGACATGCCGTAAGGCGTGGAAAGTGCTAATTGTAAAATTTCATAAGAGATCTGAAATGGTTTTGCCAGTCAATCGAGCTTCGTCTGCGCCGGGAGATCTAGAAGTGGTCCGAGCTTGGCAGCGGACCAGCAGGACGCGCCAGGGCGAGTTGCCTGGTCACTTGGAGCTCACCTTGCCCGCTCACATAGCTTTGGTACATCACAGCTCCATACCTTCCCTACAGCACTCTCCCGCCCTATCTACTTCAACTATATTCTGATCTTCTCTCATTTCCATAGCCTCTAGACATACTGCAAAATGTCACGGAGATATGATTCCAGGGTGCGACCATTCCGTCATTCCGTCATTCCGTGACTTGCTCCAGCTAACCCAGTGATGCCCAATGTAGACAACCATCTTCTCCCCCGAAGGTCGACTTTATCAAGTGGAGTATGCGCTCGAAGCTATTTCACATGCTGGTACAGCTCTAGGGATCTTGGCGAAGGATGGAATCGTCCTTGCTGCAGAGAAAAAGGTGACCAGCAAGCTGCTAGAGCAGGACACATCTGCGGAGAAGCTCTACACACTGAACGAGTACGCAATTCCTAACGGAGAGAATGTTTCTCGTCTTCTTTACTCCGGTACTCATTCATTACTAGTAACATGATCTGCGCAGTTGCCGGTATGACTGCTGACGCCAATATTCTCATCAACTATGCCCGACAAGCCGCTCAACGCTACCTCCTCACTTACGGCGAAGAAATTCCCTGCGAGCAACTTGTTCGTCGATTGTGTGACCTGAAACAAGGATACACCCAGCACGGTGGTCTCCGTCCGTTCGGTGTCTCGTTCATCTACGCAGGTTACGATCCTCTGAGAGAATTCCAACTGTACCAGAGCAACCCCAGCGGGAACTATGGTGGTTGGAAGGCCACTAGTGTGGGAGCAAATAACGCGAGCGCCCAAAGTCTGCTCAAGCAAGATTACAAGGAGGACTGCGACCTGAAGGAAGCGTGTGCCATGGCCGTCAAGGTCTTAAGCAAGACAATGGACTCGACAAAGCTGAGCAGTGAGAAGAGTAAGTGATCCTCAATGATTTTATCATGTTCAGTTCATGACATATCACTTCAAATATGCTTAATCTATTCCCGCATCGTTGGCTGACTGATGTCCTTACCTACCCAGTCGAATTCGCGACGGTGGGAAAGACCAAGGAAGGGAAGATCTACCACCATCTGTGGAATGCGGACGAGATCAATGCTTTACTGAAGGAACATGGTCTGGCCAAGGTCGACGATGAACCCGAGGCTGGTGATATCAAATAACTTACGAGACAATGCTCCCTGTCGGTAATTTCGTCATACAAATTAGGTTCTGAGATTTCAAATTCCCAAAAATGACATATTTGAGCCTGGTAGCCATAACATTTACAGAGGATGTTGCAAATGCTGGTGAGAGATCCTGGGAACACGTAGGTTGAGATTGCACTTACATCTTTCGGTGGTGACGTGGCAAGCAAACCCCTGGGATTCAATAAACAATTGTTATAACTCCAACGCTTCCCCTCGCATGAATTCTCGCAATCTGATGCAGCCCGTTATGGACGATGACCGGACGGAATGGTCCACGTAGTCTCCCTTCGACTTGTCTAATCTGAGCGCTTGATTAATCCATTCTGAATAGCCCCTGCTCAACAGAGCCCTCAAATATGACAGGGGGCCCCCTAAAATGTGTCGATCGTTCAAAGACACAATCATGCAAAAGATGCGCGAATTGAAAAGATGTCGTCTCAACAAAATTTCACGGAGGAAAGTATATCTGGTCCTGGCTCTCTACCATCCAAGAGAGAAGGCTGAGCAACCATGAGAGTTCGCAACACTAGATGAAGTGATCAGTGGAGAAACACATGGGGAAGACCATGCACTTTGAACACCCTGTCTGGCACTTGGATCAATGAAGTTTTTTATTGCTTCTAGTTAAGCGACAAAGACCAGAACCACTTTAAAAGGAAGGAGGGCTAACCAGTTATAGGTAACTCACGTGAGTATATATATACATTCGTCGAAGCTGCGGGGTATCGATTCTCATCCCCTGGCAGCTTGCTATTCGGAACCAGGCTTTGGAAACAAAGCCATACTCAAGGAACGTCTGTGACAGACAGACGTACATTTAACACTGCGAGTCAAGGTAAAATGGCCACAGTAATATTACATCCATCCTAGTTTCTAGTGGTGGAGCTGGGTGAACCGCTCATCGGGAACGCAGGCGCTTATGAGTTGGGGGTTCTTCACGCTACGTCCCCCTTCCTGCAACGTCTCAAGGGAATGAATTTATCATTGGAAGACTATGACTTAGATACATTAAGTCTGCAGTTGTCAAGACATTTCCTCCAACCATCATGTGGATCTGCCCGACTTCTGAATCGGTTCGAAACGATGATGCTGTCAAACCAGTCAGAGTGGCACCTGCTTGAGATAGCAGTTGATGAACCAGAGCATAAGCGACAAAATAAAGATTTTGCAACAGAGGGAATCTTGAAACAAGAAACAGAACCACCACGAAGGCCAAAAATGCCTCTCCTAGACGCCATTGAGTTCTGACATCTTACTTTCATGAGAGTGCTTTTCTTCGGTCTTCTCGTTCTCTCTGCAACTGGCAAATTTCTTTCTCCAGTTCCATTACGAGCTTTTGCGATCGGTCCATAGAGGCCACGAGTGTTCCTCCTTCACGTTTCCATCTGGTCAGACGTTCCAACTCGGCGTTTCGCCGTCGGTACTTGGTTTCGATCTTGTCGCAGAGCCGACATTTTGCCGTCTCATACTCAGTCATATTGACGAGCCTCATGCCACATGTTTCGCCCGTTCGGTACTCATAGTTGCAGCGGTGAGCAAAGCTGGTCCAGCTCCAGTCTCCGCATGCAAATCTCTTTTGGTTGTAGAAGCACATGCCTATCAGACCCGTCAGTGGAGTCTACTCTGGGGTACTGATCAAACTCACTTGCCCGTCCGGGATCGTTGTTTCAGCTTTTTCGATATATTTGATTGGTCCAATTCGAGGGCCCTACCACTATGCACTATATGATAGGCCACAAATCAAGATGGCCAATTGAGGAACGAAAACAATATAAGAAGCTGAAACGCTTGATATCAAGAAGAAAGCTTTATCACTTATGAGATTCTCTGATGCTGCCAGGTCTGAAACTAACAGTGATTGAAACTCCATATAGACGAGGGACTGATGGGTCCTATTTATGTTTCGTGAGATCTACCATGTTACAGTTCAGCTAGTTCCCTATTGTACGTGTCCATCCAGTCCATCGTCAATCAGGGAACTCTCTCAGCACACAATGGCTTATCGAATCCGGCGAACTATCATCACATCCGCATCACTCACCTCGAATCACCGTTGCGGTTGGCTGTGATGGCTTCGCCAAAGCAGTGGGGTCGCAAAAAAAAAGCTCAAATGGACCCTCCATGGGGCAATGGCAATGAGTGATTGCTTCATGATGCATGCATCTTGTCGTCGTGGCCATCTCTTTTCTTCTTCGGGGTTGAATTGAAAGTTTGAAAATGCCTCATTCAACATCACTCGCTCGTCCAGATTGGATCACCGTTACTGCCTTGGCTACTCGATTGATTATCCCCGCTTCGTTCAGGAAAATACATTTCATGTCAAGCCGTCCTTGCGAACCATGCACTTCCTTTTCCGTCTTCTTGAGTCAGACTTGCATGAATGCGCTGTCTCGTGCCAACTATGGTGCCGTCTTGCGATCAAACTTTGGCTACGTCCAGGACGCACCTCGCATTCTAATGAGCGGGATCCAGGCTTCCATTTCTCGGCATACTAGCCCGGTCTATCCGATCCAAGCCCAGGATTTTATTAAGAAAACTCGCTTACAACCAATCGATCCTAAGCCTTCTCGAAAGCTCTGCTATGAACTCGGGACGAAAGTCAAACTTGGTGGCTTGCGAAGTAACACGCCCATGAAGTACTTGTTCCGTCTCTCTGTTTCTCTTTTGCTCATTTTTCTTCTTACCGACTAGGGCCTTCAATGCCCTCAGCCTGTCATTCTCCGGCTACACTATCCATACATTGGTTCTTCCATCCATCCGCTGCAGGGGTATCATACCTTGAGTCTGCAGATGTCTTCTGGATTCCGCGTCCTCCCGTTTCATTGTTGCAGCCCAGGTATATCACTTTCCTAGTGGCAACAGACGCGTCACTGAAGGATATCGATTGGCATTCATTGCACCATTGCCATTAGTCCTTGAGGCTGAGGTGATGAAAGTGGTATGATAAACTTCCGTTTCTTGCAGGGATGCGTTTCTTTCAGCTGATCTCTTACATCTGCAGACGAGTAATCCTGCATTTGCCCCCACCCGTGTGCAGGCTGTGGCTTCATCCGCTTGCCTTGCTCGCCACAGGTGATAGGGCATTACTTGATCCGTCGAACATGGCAGAAATTGACCGTGGTGCGGTGCACACACTGTCCATACCCATGCATCTGCGCTAGAGCTCAGAGTCTCTCTGACGTGGCGTCCTTCATCTGGCCCAGAAGATATGAATTCATGTACCTTGAGACCACTGTGGGTGCTCCAAAGTCGAGACCATCAATTCGTAACTCTGGATCACAGCTCGAGGAACTCGTCTCATCTGCCTTTCATTCGGAAAAGCCTGGGTACCACCTTAGGAACTCCACTTACCCAAACATCCTAGGCCGCCCTTTAATGCAATCAATTCCAGCCTGTTTTCCGTTCTGGTGCGGGATCGTCGGACAGCTTCATTTGATGATCCCTGAGTTGAGGGCTCGAGCAATGGATTCAGGCTGGGATGTGGTTGCCAACTCAGCGGGCGTCGAGTGCTGGCTTGGTAGCCTCAATGACGGCAGGGAAAGCCCGGTATGCTACTGTGGAAGGACCGACCAAGCCTACCTCCATAACCGGATTTGCCACCTTCTAAGAATGGTTTACACATCTTCTACTGTAGCGTGCTATGATCTCAACAGCAAGGATCAGGCTGAGCTAGTCTAGCATCGGCCCTTGCCAGCCAGCCAAAGTTCCTCTCTCATGCGGGAGTCTGACAGGTTTAGCCCAGTTGGCAGTGATGCAAATGGTCAGTACGAGCCTCTCGACGCCTTGTGAATACATCCCATGAATGTTAGAATTGAATTTTACGACACATATGTACTTCCCATCATGTCGGGTTCGTCCGGTCCCGTGATCATAATGCCGACGGAGGCTCCTGCACATTCAAGGAGCAATTTTTTTGCAGGTAGCAAATGGAAGCTGTTATTCTCATCAGCGAAATTTTAAGGTAAGAGTGCATTTCTGCCGTCTTATACCTACGCAAATGTATTGGCTAATGGTGGAATGCATGCGAAAAGCCATCATTCGGCTGCGTCCAATCAGTGCTCTGCACTCGCTGGCAGCTATATGCAGCTAAAAGAACACCCTAGGTAGGTAGGTGCCGGCTGCACAATTAGAGCTCAGAGTGTCTAGTCAAAACATGATTGGCCGACAAGCAGGACAGCGCCAATTGAACATTAATACCTAGATGCTAGGTCGCATATGCAAGTTCCCTCGTGCAAGTGTCCACTTAGGTGCTTTCGTTCCCATTTGGACAGCCTTGGATTGGACATATCAGTACTGTTGTCTCGTTTGGCCCGTGAGAAGGGGAGCTGTTGTCTACTCCGGTCAAGAGGCCTAGTCGACACCCCGCGCAGCTTATGCTCGAGAGGAGTAATCGCAATAACGCCTAGTGAGGCCGATATGCAAGCAACCCCAAATGGGTCTTCGGCGGTTCCTCATTTTCTGAAGTGGGCTTGAGAGTAATCAATACCGGAGCCTGGTCCTCTCTGCGGAGACGCATGAGCGTACCGAATCCCCAGAAAGTTACGATAACATCGATGCCTGCATCTGGTATTGCTCATATGATATTTCCGATAGATTGACGTGGTTGAACAGGTTGAATTTGTTATCGAGCCATCATCTCGCCAATCGTAGGTGCGTCGTAGCCTCAGACTCTCAGTTGCGCGAAGGAGTCATTAGTCTCCCTACTTAGCCAGGCTAGGACTAGATTGACGAAGAGTGACTGAACAGCTGTACTTCTACTTTGATCAATGTATCCTTTTCGTTAGTCCTATCACTGCTCAAGAAACAGTTGCTGCGCTAGTCCATGTAGCTTGCTCGAATATGAAGATGTAGCTCTCCAAAGAATAGGACAACCTTTGCTTGCAAGTTACATACTTGGAACGGAAAACCCTTGATCCAGCGCGTCTCCATGTCGTTGTACCACCGTCATCACGTGGCAGAGCAGGTTTCAGAGATACCTTGGAGAAGGATGACGTCAATATGATTGATGAACAAAAAGCATCGACTCGACACGATCTCTTCCCAACTCCTTTTAACATCTCAAATCATTATACGTCCAAGGCTTAGAAAGGCAAGTCTTCAGGAGAGATGCTTGGAAATGAACTGCTTAAGACTAATTGTGTTATAGTGATAAGTCTACCCGTCTTCCTCTACAATTGGCATTACTAGTCTTCCCGCTTTAAGAAACTGCCTTATTCCTACACTTTATCCTCTTAGACCGTCACATAAATACTTTGAATTTTTTTTCATCATGACGATGCTCAAAGGCTTCATATCAATTGGTCAATTAGGCCACAACGCCGCCAGAAACGCCCGCCGAGTCCAATTCCGGCCGGGCTTTCAGGCGACCGTCACTGCTGTGCAACAGAGGAGAGCTTTTCGCTCGCTTCCATGCTTGCGGACATCCGAAGAACAGCCAAGATTGCATAGCAGAAAAGAACTAGATCCCCAGCGATCGGAGGGCACAAAGACCGGTACCGACAACGAAGTCGCCACCCATCACGCGGCCTACGATCCAAACACCACTTCTCCGGAAGGCGAAATCAATCAAGCTGAGAAGGAAAGTGAACGGGGAGGCAAAGTCAGCAATCCCTTGGACGTAAGTGCTGCGAATAAAGATGTCAGTGGAGCACGAGATCCGCAAGAAGGAGGGCCGGATCGCAATGCGGAGAAGGAACCGAGCGGGAGAGGATCGCCGAGGAAGGGAAGAGAGGTGCACGTCGGAGGTAAAAAATGAGTGCAGTCTTACGTTGAGGTAACTCAAGGCGCAAGGCGTGGCTGCCAGACTCGGCATGAATATACACTTTAGTCTTGTCACATATGGTTCGAGAGCAATACTCTTACTGAACGGCAAAGAACATCTAAGCGCAGATACCTTCTCGCAATTGTCAGGTCACTGATATGATCCAACGAAAATAAAGAGAATATATCAAACAAATTATGCCTTCAAGGCTTGTGCAGACCGAGGCTATTTCTTCCCCCCGTATTTGATGATGTCACTGCCGCCCAAAATCCATACATTCTCGCTACCAGGAGGAACATCACCGTCCAGAGCTTTGAGGCCTGCATTGACCGCTGCTCGAGCAATAACATCTGCATCTTGAGCCCACCCATCTTTCAATCCCGAATGAACTTTCCCGGCAATGCCAGCAATGAACCGGAATGCTGCTTCCGCTGGTCGACTCTCCACCCGTTGGCCGGAGATCAGACCTGGGCGCAAAATCACCGTTCTCTCAAACCCCAGGGCCTTTACGTCTTCTTCAATCTCCCCTTTCATACGCGCATACGCGAAAGAAGACGTCTTACTAGCCCCGCCTGACGAAATCAGGACATAGACTTTTGTACCGGCATCGCGCGCTGCGCGAGCCATCTCTACATTCAGCCCATGCTCCAACTTGTACTGATTCTCGAATCCACCGGCGGCTGCACGAGTAGTGCCAAAGGCGGATATGAAGATGGATGGAGTTGGAGTGAGAGAAGAGAGATGACCAGCCCAGCGAGATGTATCATTAGACACAAAGGTGGTGAGTTTTGTCTGAGGTGCAGCGCCAGCAGCGGATGGAGTGCGGCGAGTGATTGTATCCACCCGAGCTACAGCGGAATTTTCAAGAAGGCTAGTGAGGATGTGACTGCCCTAGGAATTTTGAACGTTGAGTGAAGGAGATCCGCATGTGGTGGGGAGAGAGCTTACCACCATCCCAGTAGCCCCTATCAATGTCACATTCGCCATGGTGTCCGGATATATACAATGGTATCGTTGGGATCAGAAGTGTACAATACAGTTCAAAGTACCTCTGCCCTGTATGTGCAATGTGTCAAAACACAAGGGATATGGCTAGCAGAGATGTCATTCCCAATCGATGACGTTCGAACCAGGGCTAGACTTAGTTAGATGGGGTGTTTGTGCCTCAGGCACCACGAACTAACACACGTGCATGGTGGCTGACTAATGCGGGGAGGGTCCGAAGACGGAGAATTCTCCCCAGTTTGCCGCTCTATCGATAACGCCGATAAGAAATTGCGTGATTTCCGCTAGCCGCTTTGGGCAAGGCCCTGGGACATTTTCTATACTCCAAATCCGTCTTCTTATTGCCATTGCCCCCCTCCTCAGCTTGGTTGGTAATTCCTTCGTCTTCGTCTTTCTCTTGTCATCTGCGAGGTGTCGGCTGAGTGTGTTTGATACCTAGACAAGGAAACCTCAAGATGGGCTCTTCTTCACCATCTTTGTCTGCCCTCGGAGGCCCTACATATGTCACCGCCCAGACGTTGATCCAACAAGTCGCCTACATCCTCAGCGACAAGATCTTCTCCTATTCGCCTGAGTCTTTCGATCTGGACAACGCTCTGCATGAATGGGCATCGCGTCAGGAAACCAATGCCAATGGCGAATCTACCGTCGTCAAGGCTATGGAGACCCGCCAGGGTGCCGGTAGCATCGCCCTCGGCTATCTCTTCTCTCAAGATTTTGATCTGAAGAAGCGCCATGTCCCTCAGGGTATCGTTGCTTCCTCGGCCACTCTCCCTTACATGCGCTCGGCTCTGGAGCAGCTATCTCTGTTGTATTCAGTCGCTAGTCCTGTTGCTGCACACGTTGCCGCCGTTGATTACGTCGGTGAGGATGGACTGGTCTCGGATTATGCTTCCGCCCTCTCTCTCGCTGAAGAACTTGGCCTGGGTCTTGTTTCAAGTGCCTCGGTGCATGAGGCTCAGCATATGGCGCTGCTCACGACCCTCCTCGCTTCCGTCCTGCCCTCGGTACATATCTATGACGGTGTCCGCGTTGGCCGCGAGACCACCCGTGTCATTGATGTTCTGGATCAGGCGGGCGTTGCGCGTACATACGAGGCCATTCGCAAGACCTTGGATGAGTCCCGTAACCGTCACCTTGACATCCAAGGAAAGGTTCTGGAGTTGCTCACGTCTCTGAACGGTGAACTTGGCACAGACTATGGCCTTTTCGAATACCACGGTCACGCCGAACCAGTTTCCGTTCTGGTTGCTTTCGGTACCGTCGAGGCGTCTCTCACTGCGCAAGTTGCTCGCTCGTTGGCAAAGGATGGTGCCCGCGTCGGTGTTGTCAATGTGCGTGTTTACCGTCCTTTCGTTGAGGAAGAATTCCTGCGTGTTCTCCCCCAATCGACCAAGACTGTGGGTGTCCTTGGTCAGGTTACCAATGAGCAAGCTGTGCAAGAGCAAGGTGTCCGCTCCGCCCTTTACGAGGATGTGCTTGCGGCTCTGACCTTTGCCTCTGGTCGAGAACATGCGCCTACCTGCGTCGACATCAAATATCCCCGCTCTCAGCGTTGGGACCTGATAAACACTGCCGCTGCCTTCCAACTCATCTCCGAGAAGCCCATTGTTCAGGCCAACGGTGAAAGCGCGCCTCTTCAGCTTATCGACCCTGCTACCGTACAGGAGTACACTTTCTGGGATGTTGACAGCTCTGTCTGCGAATCTGCTGCTGCTGTTCTTTCCGAGGCCCTTGCTGCTGATTCCGCCAGCAATGTCACAACTTCCAAGTCTCACGACAACCTTACTCAGGGTGGAGCCGTCCGTATCGACATTCGCAAGAGCTCCAAGATTCTCGATACTCCTTATGCTATTACTGCTGCAGACGCGGCATACGTTGGAGACATCAAGCTTCTTGGAGATATCGACGTTGCTGCCTCCATCAAGGATAAGGGCAACGTCATCATCAACGCTCCTGGCGTCAAGGATGATGAGTTGGAAAAGAAATTACCCTTGGGCTTCAGACAGGCTATTGCTCAGCGTGAAATTTCTCTCTACATCGTCGACCCATCCGTAGCCGGGGCTTCTGCTCCTGAATCCACCATCCTCCAGTCAGCCTTCCTTAGAGTGGCACTTCCCTCTCAGGAAGGCGTTGGCCTTAAGAAGCTTTCTTCCATCACCGGAAACTCTGAGGCTCTTGAGAATGTCACTAAAGACCTTGACAAGCTTCTCCGTCAGATCGAGATCCCTGAGGCTTGGAAGACCTCCGAAGAGGGAACTGAGGTTCCTCAGCTTCCCAAGGATATCTCCATCAACAGCTTCGTTCCCTTCAACAAGGATGAAGCTGAGCCAGCTCCTCTCCTCAATGATTGGCAGGCAGCAGCCAAGGGTCTCGCATTCAAGGAGGCTTATGGCACCAAGACGGCTCTTCGCCCCGAAACGGCCACGAAGACTTTCACCGTCCACGTCAAGGAGAACAGACGCTTGACCCCTGTCACTTATGATCGAAACATCTTCCACATTGAGTTCGATCTTGGTGACTCTGGTCTTAAGTATGATATTGGCGAAGCCCTAGGTGTCCACGCCGAGAATGATCCTCAAGAAGTTTCGGAGTTCATCACATTCTATGGTCTCAATCCCGACGATGTTGTCGGTGTTCCTAGCCGCGAGGACCCAGCTGTTCTTGAGAACCGCACCGTCTACCAGGCTCTCGTCCAAAACGTCGATATCTTCGGCCGGCCGCCTAAGCGCTTCTACGAAGCCCTCGCGGAATTCGCGACTGACGAGAAGGAGAAGATCGACCTTCTCACACTGGGTGGTTCTGAAGGTGCCGTGGAGTTCAAGCGCCGTGCAGAAGTTGACACCATCACTTTCGCCGATGTGCTGCTGGAGTACCCCTCGGCTCATCCTGACTTCCACGACCTGATCCGCATCGTCGGCCCCCTGAAGCGCCGCGAGTACTCCATCGCTTCCTGCCAGAAGGTGACGCCCAACTCGGTTGCTCTCATGATCGTTGCTGTCAACTGGGTTGATCCCCGTGGCCGCGACCGCTTTGGTCTCGCCACCCGGTACCTCAGCAGACTTCGGCCGGGCACTCCGATCACTGTCAGCGTCAAGTCCAGCGTGATGAAGTTGCCACCCAAGTCCACTCAGCCCCTCATCATGGCCGGTCTTGGAACGGGTCTCGCTCCCTTCCGTGCCTTCGTGCAACACCGTGCCCTCGAGAAGGCACAGGGCAAGGAGATTGGTGCAGTGCTCTTGTACATGGGATCCCGTCACCAGCGCGAGGAGTACTGCTATGGTGAAGAATGGGAGGCCTACCAGGAAGCCGGTGTCATCACTCTTCTTGGCCGTGCCTTCTCTCGTGATCAGCCTGAGAAGATTTACATCCAGGACCGTATGCGCGAGACTCTGCCTGAAATCATCCAGGCCTACATCCGGGAAGAGGGTGCCTTCTACCTTTGCGGTCCCACCTGGCCCGTTCCTGATGTGACTGCCGTGCTGGAGGAGGCCATTGCCACCGAGGCCAAGAACACACGCAAGAGGGTCGACACTCGCAAGGAGATCGAGAAACTCAAGGATGAGGAGAGATATGTTCTTGAAGTTTACTAGATGGATTTCGTTTGGAGAAAGCTGTTAAGATTTCCGCTACGTTTCCCACACCGCTGCCATTGTGCATGATGTGACGACCCATTTGTCCCACTTCAGTTTAGCGCTTCCATCATGAGACTCAACGATAGATTTGGATTTCTTTGATGACAGTTCTTCAACTCATGTCATTTACATAGATTTTAATTGCATTTCAAACGTGAATCTTTCGTTCGGATTCCAATGGGTATCTTCTCTATTCCTCTATACCTGCAATGTAGACTCAACTGATAGCACAAGGCTCACGCCAACACCTTCTATCCCCAAGACAAACAGGTTTCCATGTAGATATAGGAAACAAGAAAAAGTATTATAAACAATGAAAAATAAAATGGACACGGTCCTTCCAAAGTACCTATGCTCGTCCCACGGCTCCTAACTTCGTCTTACCATAAGCTCCACCTTTTTCCTTCCGTAGCTCCAATGCTCGCCGATAAGGCGGTGCCGTAGGTGGCTGAACAGGATCCAAGTTGACATAGTCCGGGGGCAAGGAGTACGAAGCATCAGAGTCCCAGGAAGAAAGATCGCCACAGGCAATGAATGCAGGAATCCATCGGTTCTCGACGGCGAAACGCTGGGGCTTGTTTGCCAGGGACGGGATTGAAGATTGCGGATGAAGCATGCGAATTTGAGTTTGTTGGTTTGAATCAGGTGCAGACACCGTCGCTGCTTCCGAAAGTGTGATTGTCTCGCTTGGTGATACACTATCCTCGTCGGGTACTTCGACTCCAATGTTGCCATCTGCAGACACGGGCTGTGGTACTGCTGCGCCGCCAAAAAGAGGGTTCTTCAATGCTTCCATTCCGACCGAGCCGTCATGAATGGCTGGAGGAATAAAGCCCTCGCAAACCACGAAGGCTTCTAAACTGCTCGCGCGACTGCTTCTCGGCTTTGCAACACTCACTTTCTCGAAAACCGTGCGGAGCTGTGCGTAGATGAGGTCGACATCACGGCCTCGGAAGATCTTAGCTACGAACTTGCCTCCTGGCCTTAAGACGCCCACTGCCAGGTTTAATGCGGAGTAGAGGAGCTGTGACTGAATGTAAATGTCCAGATCGTGCAGGCCGGTGACGTCCGGTGCACCATCAGAGATGACGAGATCAACAGGGTGGGGTTGTTGGATGGCCGAAGGGGTGGAGGAAGATGCTGATTCGTAAGCTTCAGGGTCGAGGGCACGAAGGAGCAGAGGGATCGTAGACGGATGTGTGATGTCGGCTTGGAGCGTTGTGATACCTTCCAATGGCGCCATGGGTTGAAGGTCAATCGAGACGATTTTCACGTTCCTTCTGGGCTTCAACTGGGCGCTTTCGTCGTTCCCCTCTTCTTCAGCTTGACCCTCACTTTCCGATCCATGATCGATTCTTCTCAAAGCCTCGCGCTCTTTTCGCTTTTTCTCGATCCACGCCCGCCGGCCAAAGCTTTCTCCCTTGATCAGGACTCGGCTGAGGACTTGACTCCAACTCCCTGGAGCGGCGCAAAGGTCAACGACCCGTGTCACTTTCTCGGGGTTTTCATGTTCGAACAGATCAAATTGTTCATCGATCTGAATCAGTTTGAAAGCGGAACGGGCGCGCCAGTTTTGTTCCTTCGCGAGGCGATAATAGGCGTCACGTTTGTCTTTGGAGGATTTCCCCATTTTAACGAATTGATAACAATCCCCCACAAGCACTGGGATTGCAAGGCAGTGTGGATGGATCAATTGCTCTCCAGCTGGATCCCTGACAGAAATTCAATGTGGGGGAGATGAAGCGATAAGATTAATTAAAGACCGCAAAAAGGCGGGCCTCTTTTCTGCCGCTTTTTTTCATCTCCGCAAGCAAAAAAGATCATCACCGCTTCGATTGATTTGCGTCGCAAGCCACGATTCTTCCACTTGGCACCCTTCACGCCAACACTGGAAATCATGGGCCAAAAAAGGCAGCGCGACTCGAAAAGCTCGAACTTCCACGCTAAAAAGCGGAAGAAGGCCGAGAACTCGACGGCTGCACCTAATCCGGACGACGGCTGGGACGGTATCGTCGGCGCGGACGAGCTGAACTGGAAGGAAGTATCTCTTCCTGACCGTCTCGAGGATGCCGGAGGATTTTTTGGTCTGGAAGAAATTGAGGGTGTTGATATAGTGCGAGGTTCGGGCAATGGAGAGGTTAAATTCAAGGTACGCTGAAACAGCTGACTGGTTGAAGAATGATCCATTGACACACAATGACACCAGGCTGTTGCTGGGAAACCGAAGAAGTCTATTTTGAAAAAGAAGGCGCCAGAGGACCAGGAACCCAAACACGATGACGAGTGGTCAGGCTTCAGCGACGAGGACGCGGACCAGCCAGAAAACGATTCCTCAACCGCTGTAGAGGAACCTGAAAAGTGGGACACGAAGGCGGACAAGAAGAGCGAGAAGAATGCCGACAAGAAGGAAGCCAAGGATACAAAGAAGAAAGAAGCTAAAGCCGCGAAGAAGGAACAGAAGGAGAAAGGTTCGGCAATTCAGCACGATACGGGCATGACAGCCGGCCTTTCGTTTGCCGCTCTTCAAGATGCGGAGGAAGATGATGGAGCCGATGTTTCTGCTTGGGACTCGTTGGGCCTCTCTCCCGAAATACTCACCGGCTTGTCCAAGATGAAATTCGCCTCTCCGACATCAGTGCAGGAGGCTTGCATACCTCAGATATTGGAGGGACATGACGTTATTGGAAAGGCTTCTACTGGTTCCGGAAAGACGCTGGCATTCGGTATCCCCATCCTTGAACATTATCTGGAGAAGAAACGCGATGATGTTCGTGCAGAGAATGGGAAGAAGTCAGAGAAAGACTCAACTCCAATTGCTCTGATACTGTCACCCACCAGAGAGCTTGCTCATCAGTTGTCGAAGCACATCGGGGAGCTTATCGCCCGAGCTCCGGGTATTAATGCACGCATTGCACTTTTGACTGGTGGACTCTCGGTACAAAAACAGCAACGTCTACTGTCCGGAGCTGATATCGTGATCGGAACACCAGGTCGAGTGTGGGAGATTATGAGCACTGGGCAAGGATTGATCCGGAAGATGCAGCAGATCAAATTCCTTGTCGTTGACGAAGCCGATCGCCTTCTGAGTGAGGGCCACTTCAAAGAGGTTGAAGAGATTTTGAACGCTCTGGACCGCGTCGTGGATGGCGAGGTTCCAGACGGGGAGAATCAAGCATCGGAAGAGGAATTTGATGCTAGCTCTGAAAGACAGACATTGGTTTTCTCCGCCACATTCCACCGTGATCTGCAACAGAAGTTGGCTGGTAAAGGGAAGTGGACCGGAGGAGATGTTATGGATAAGAAAGAATCCATGGACTACCTCCTGCAAAAGCTGAACTTCCGGGAGGAGAAGCCCAAGTTCATCGATATGAACCCCATCTCGCAGATGGCCGACAATCTCAAAGAGGGAATTGTCGAATGTGGCGCCATGGAAAAAGTGAGTTCTCGTGAAGCTTCGGTAATGTAGAGTCTAGGACTAATGACCTTTCAGGATCTCTTCCTTTACACACTACTTCTATACCATCCCAAATACCGGACACTCGTCTTCACCAACTCGATCTCTGCCGTCCGTCGTCTCACCAAACTCCTTCAAACTCTCGAACTCCCGGTCCTTGCCCTTCATTCATCCATGGCCCAAAAGGCACGACTTCGCTCGGTCGAACGTTTCTCTTCGCCCTCATCCGATCCCGGTTCCATCCTAATCGCCACTGATGTAGCGGCCCGCGGTCTCGACATCAAAGGAATAGACCTCGTCATCCATTACCATGCACCCCGAACAGCAGATGCCTACGTTCACCGCTCCGGCCGTACAGCTCGTGCTGGCGCATCCGGTAAGAGCGTCATTATCTGCGGACCCGACGAGATGGTCGGTGTCGTCCGTCTCGCTGCCAAGGTGCATGCCCACATGACAAATGGCAAGAAGCTGCCGCTGGAATCATTGGAGCTGGACCGCCGCGTCGTGTCACGCGTGAAGCCCCGGGTTAGCCTCGCCAGCCGCATCACCGATGCTAATATAGCGAAGGAGAAGATCTCAGCAGAGGACAATTGGCTGCGTAACGCCGCGGAAGACCTGGGCGTTGAGTATGACAGTGAGGAGTTCGACGAATCCAACGGCAAAGGGCGTGGTCGCGGCCGTGGTCGTCATCAGAAGCAAAAGGAGGTAGGGAGCGTCAGTAAGGCCGAGCTGGCGGGGTTGCGAGCGGAGTTGAAGCAGTTGCTTTCCCAGCGGGTGAATGTGGGCGTTAGCGAGCGGTATCTGACTGCTGGGCGTGTGGATATCGATGCATTGCTCCGTGGGGAAGGCAATACTTCCTTCCTGGGGCCGGTTGATCCACTGAACTTTTAATCTGTATGTATATACCATACCAAAGATTAATTGCCTTGAATCATCACATTCGATTTCAGTCTCGATAATTGGGCGTTCTTCAAGAACCGCTTGTAGCATACATCGACAAACAACACCGCACCCATAAGGCTCTCTACCTTTGCAATATCACTCTTTTCCATCAGATATTAAACAGACAAAATATCGTAATCTCTCACCCCAACAAGGCTCCTCTCATGCTAACGCAAATCCTTACAACCGGTTCAGCTTGCATCTCCGACAAGCTCGAATCCCACACTGTCCGCACTGCAAGATATAGTTGGGAAGATGGTCATGGCACTCCTCGCACTGATGAGCTCCAGGGACGCGCGGCCAGAACTCTTCGTGATCGCATTCATGTCGTTCAAGTAACTGCTGTACCATCTGCTGGACCTGCTCTGGTCTCGCAGGCTGAGCAGGTTGAGCGGGGTCCCTGCCGCGGTCAACGAGATAGCGGGCTCGATCAACCAGTCTGTTCTCGTCCCACAGCTCGCATCGACACTGCCGCCATTTCGTACCGCACGTGTAGCAGAATTCCGCGCCGCACCGACAGCTGAACGTTATATGGTTAGAGTCGAACTTTGCATGAAGATGAATGATAACCTTACGTGATGTGATTGCAACCGGTTCCAAGCTCTATCATGTTTCGGCATTGGAAGCAACGCCGCCAACCCTCACGCTCGGCCAGTTGAAGGAGCTCTTGGTCTTCGTCCGGGCAGTCACCCTCGTGCGCGGCCTTCTTGCACCGCATACATGTTCTGGAGGAGCAATGACTGCACGTACCAATATAGGAGGACACTGAATACGGGAAGATGTATTTCGAGCAGGAAGGGTTTGAGCAATAGGTACGATGCGGATCGGTGAACTCGATGGCCTTCTCTTCAAACTTCTGGCTCCGCGCCAAGCCGAGGAACCCACTGACCAGAGAGAGTGGGATTTCCTTTCTGCAGCAACGAGGTGGGAACAGGGTCTCATCTGTCGTGGAATCATGGAAGAGCCTTACCGCACAGACACGGCAGTATATGTGGTGGCAGGGCGCTGAGATTGCGTCTGTGGAAGGAACAAGTTCAGTGCAAACAGCGCACTCATGGAGAGGTTCCTCGTCGGAAGGGGGAACGATGCAACAACGCTTAGGGTTCCTAGAGCTCTCAGCCTGCGCGTGCTGACTAGCAACTCTCGGGGGGAAAAAGTCGAAATCGGTGTCTACAAGAGTCAAATCAATGAAGTCCTTCATTTTGTCTTCAGAAAGCTGGACCGCAACTGATTGATCCTGGGGCTGCGGTGGGGGTACAGGCTGTCCGGACAGTTCGAGAGCGAGTCTATGATCGTCGGAGGCGCGGAGCTCTTCTTGTCGTGCGGTGGTGACTGCGACGCCGTCATCGACCACAGCTCGAGCAATGCTTCTCGCCAGTCGTTCATCCTCGAGAGATCGGTTGTAGTTGTCCAGTTCCTCTTGCCAGAGGTGCAGAGCAAGTTCTTCGTCTGACAATCGCCCAGCGGGCTGTTTGCCCTTGCTGCGATCCATGGTATCCCTGATGTCCTCGCGTAAGATGTCGAGAATTACTGCGGAACTAGCCGCATCCATGCTTGGGTAATGGTATAAGTAACGAGATGTATAAGAGACTTGGCGATGGAAGAAAGGAGATAGAAACTTGAGATGTCTAGGATGGATGAAGAAGGTGAAGGGAGAGTAAGTGAGACGAAGTGTTGAGGTGAGAGGAGGCGAGAGAAGACCGAGCAGAGAGCAGAGGTTTTGCCATTCACTGAGAGCAGCACATGATTCCAGCTAGACAATATATTCACTTGACATCTCCTCTTATGTCATTTGCACTCTGTCTTTGAAGCTTAGTATGTATGGGAATAGATGATTTCATTGGACTCTTAAACACAGTTAATACCTGACCAAGTTTAGTATTGTCAGTATAGAAAGGAATCCCAGCTTGGTTCGTTATTGCTTTGGCACATTGACACTTACTCAAATCTTCATTCTACTTACTGTGATAATTTCTCCCCCGTGGCTCTTATCTGACAGTTAATCCAGCCTGTTCACTATTACTAGAAACTAGAGAGTAGTTGAGTACTAAAGAATTGCTAGACAATATCACTAACTTCATATACATTCTGACTTGACAGAACCAAATCTCTTCCTCCTATAGTATGCAGCTAAAACTCATATAAATCATATTATGATTCTACGTCAAGTTATGTTGATCCTACCATATCCTATCACTTAGTTCTGTTCATACTTGACAGCAACAAAAATGCACTAGACGTATGACTAGTATGATTCTGACCTCACTTTCTCATAATCTACACAGTATCAGTCTACAGCCTGGCAAACATTGATCGAGTTCATCATCTTAATAGCTCACCAAACCCTCAATGTTCCCAGGCTAGATTATATGCAAGAATAAGATGTACGGAGTATATATTCGTGCTAATCCCGCCTCGGCAAACCGATAATACCAAGAACCAACTCTCGGCATGCCGATCTTCTTATCTCCATTCAACGTTACCAAAATTGCGTCCTCGTTCTTTCGATCTAACAATTAGTTTACCCACTTTCGGGATTCATCCGCCAATCTCTTTCGAGAATTGCTGCAAATTTGATCCCGATGACGGCACTTCTTTTCGGCTCGTGGTCGCGGCCTGAGCCCCGAGTCATGCAGCTGGTTTTTGTAAATCCTGGATCTGGGTCGTGGAGTTGGGTTTCATTTTGTGACTCTGTGTGATTTTTGCTGGATTTTACTGGTGTTTTAGTTTGGAAAGAGGATCTATATACTGAACTAGACTGTTATTTTACGACCTTGTGGTGAGTCTTCTATCTGCCTTGCATTTGTTGATATGATCCCTGCTCCGATTGCGGATTACCGAGGGGTAGTCGTTGAAGAAAGCTGGAAGACCAAGGAAGCACGCGAACTGGTTACTGAACTGTCATCCTAGTCAAGACTGAGCGAAGCACACATCACTGACGATATAAATCGGGCATAAAACCGCCATGTCGTGGCTAGCAAAGCCCTCCCGCTGTCTGAGCAGGGTCAACCCAACAACTCGACTCGTCGCTCCCGTGTCTACATGCCGCTCCTCTCAACGATCCATCCAGGGCGCCTCAGCCGTCGCTCAAGATCATCACGCGAGTCACACATCTTCCACCGTTGACAATGGCTCCTCATCGTTTCTGCCCAACCACACACCATCAGCGCCGCAACGACCCCGACCCCGCCCTCAGACCAATCCCATCGACGACCTAATCTCCCAAACACCCATCGTACAAGCCCTTCGTCGCGATCCCGCCTACATCGAATCCCGCCCTCATCTCGCAATGAACCCCAGTCTTCGCCCCAACCACTTCGTCGCAGGGCCAAACTCAGGCCCAGGCAAGATCACCGTGCCGCCCTATGTCTGGATGGCGAAGAACCCGCGCACCGCCGCGGGAACGACGACCAGCCGGATGGTGTCGGTATTCCATATCGGCCCACAGCTCTGCGGACATCCGGGCTTCGTGCACGGCGGTCTGCTGACGGTGATGTTCGACGAGGCGTTTGCGCGCTGTGTTTCGACTTCGTTCCGCAGTGGTCTGGGTATGACGGCCAACCTGAACGTGGATTTCCGGAAACCTGCGTTGCCGGACCGACTCTATGTGCTTCGGGCGGAGACGGTCAAGGTCGAAGGCCGGAAGGCGTGGGTCGAGGGGACGTTAACCTCGTTGCCGCCTGTGGGCGATGCGAGTGAGCCTGTTATGGTCGCCGAGGGCAAGGCTTTGTTCGTAGAACCAAAATTCGCAGAGGTATGTTGCAAATGACGATAAGTCCCCACATGCATGATTGCCAGACTGACTCGGCCAATTAGTCCATGGTCCCCTTGTACAGAGGCTGAAACTTACGCCTCGTCGGTTGCAAGAGCCTCTGTGTACCCTTGTTTTTCCCACCCTCGATGATAGACGGCTGCGTACTAATAGAGTTATAGACAAGGATAGAGTAAATAGACCTGGCGTTAGCATAATAGAATTTAATGAACACAATATAATCAACACCAGACCAGATAATTCCATTTCTATCTAGCGGATATTTCTGAAATTGAGTACCCTCTGGACTCCTTACCAAGCTGGAATATTAACCCGCAGAAACAACAAGTGCAAATTTGAATTCAAAGACGACAGAGGCGAAGTAATAGAAAAAAATGATTCCCGTCGGTCGTCACGAGAATACATCGCCAAGGGGTATGATGCTGTCACTAGATACCGTACCAATACGCTGTCCGAAACGCTCTTCTCTTTTCTTCAATTGATTCATTAATTTTCCCTTGATTTTTGATTGTAGATGACGTAAACTGTGTGATATCCCTATGTCATGGGAGGAGCCATGGAGGCGACGAATTGTAGAGGCCAAAGCAGAATGATCGACAATGACCGAATTCAGGACAGGTGGAAGGCACCCTGACCCTCTCGAATAGCAACGGAAAGCCTCTCTCGAAGAACCTCCAGACTGCTGTAGTCTGGCAATTTCAGGTAGTTCACACACGTCATGACGCTGGGGAGGTAGTCATCGGGGGTGTAAGGAGGTTCACTGGGACGACAGACAACGGTGAAGATAGGGGTGAGACTCTTGAAACCTGGAAAAGAAATAGAATGTTAGTCACTATTCAGCTGGAACAAAGAGAGAAGCTGCAATTTACCTCCAATGGGAAGCTTCGGGCTGCCGGTGACAAATTGGAGGAAATCGCGCCGTTGCTGTGTATCCAACTCGCTCATTGTCTGCAGTAAGTTTCGGACGCTCTTGCTATCCATATTGAATCCATGATCGGCCTTGATTGAGTCCATGAGAGCTAAAGTCATGATGTTAGTAAGCAGCTTCCCCATTTCCAAATCCGGAGCGTAACTTACTCTCAATAGTCCAATCTTCTTCGGCCCTTCCGAACAGCATGACGAGCTCATTGGGGGTGAAAGTCCGAAGCGCAGAGTACGGGAAGACCTGCGAGAACCCAGTCCGGAACGCTTCCACTTGACGTTGCACGCCGCTACCCAGTGTCATGTCGACCACTCGATCAACGTACTCGTCAACATTTTCAATCGTCACAGGAACGTTGGAACCGTTATCGATTAGTTCAATTGAAGGATAACCAGGCAGAGTGAAGTCAAGACTCAAATCTTCTACTCTGACGCCGTCAATTTCGACATTCTGCAGAGCTTGCGACTTCGCTGCGGCCGAGAGAGTCCGATCGCGGTCGATTGCCCTCTTCGCGTTCGCGAAGCGCTTCAGCAACAGAAGAGAGTTTGCAAGATCCTGGTCGACGGCTTTAACTGTGCCCAGAGACGGAGCCACCGAGGAAGAGCTATCGGCAATACGGAAGAAGGCCGGGTTGAAAGAGATATCGATGATCCTAGAGTCAAGCATCGACCGAGCAACGAACTTTCCAAGCGTTTTGAACAAGCTCAGTTGTTTCTTTCCGGGCTCCGAGGCAGCTTGTTCCTCACTCATGGGAGCCGGGAACAAGCCACGCTTGCCGAAGGCAAACTCTTCGTCATTGTGGCAGTCGTTTTCTCTCCAAATCTTGAGCTTCTTCTTGGAGAATTCCTTCGAGACTGTGGAGTAAAACTCAAGAGTCGGGCCCAATCCCGTTCCGACTTCCTCGAAGTATTCTACCTCGAGAACGCTGGGCGAAGAACCGTAGAGCTCCATGACCTTCATGGCCGACTCAAGGATGCGACTTCTGGAGATTCGGACCTTTTGTCGCTGGAGACGTCCCAGGAATGGTCGGTCATCGCGTCGGTGGTCGCTCCGGCTGTCATCCGCATTCTGGGAATTTTGCCATCTCATCATCGCTCGGGCATAGCCAAAAGCAGTTGACTGAAGGAATAGATGCCGAGTTTCAAAGGGGAATAGGAAGGGGAAAAGCCGTGCCAGATCTTCGCTCCAGCTAGGCAGGCAGCTGCTAGCCACGATGAGCGGTTCCTCGAGCTGACGGTTGAGCTTGGCAGTGAGCTTGGTGTTGATAAATTGTGCCAGCGGCTCCGGTCTTAGTGCTACGAGCTCCTTGGTATCAGCAAGTATGTCATCTAAAGTGACATTCATCTCGTGCAAAGACCGAAGGAGACGTAGGATCGGCGCTGTGATGGAATCTTTGCTCAGAGAGGATGGCATCTCAGCGCCGTTGCTGGACAGTTCTTCTTCGAGGCCGGGCGTAATGGTAGAAGGCTCCGGGGGCGGTGGTCCCGGAACCCGCCTGAATTTGACAGTGTGAATGGCAGACCACACATTCCTTGGCCCAGCATCCGCGTGCTCGCGATTGTGATGGACCGCACGGTAGATTGTGGTGTCACTGGAGACAGGCTTGTCATCTACGCTGAACTCGATGTGCCAGTCTTGAGGAATGGAGGTCATAGCGGCCGCGTAAGAAGCGAAGGGTCGACCAGCAGTGGCCAGCGAGCTGCTTTCTGTCGTATTCGCGACTGTATTTGCGGCGGATGAAGATGACTTGGATGCGGGAGTCGACTGAGACGGCGTCGCCACACGAGTTCCGTCCTCCTTCCGTGCTGTTACCTTGCCTGTAGAAGCCACTTCCATGTTCACGGCAGTGGGGTCGTGATGGTTGTCATCTGATAGGTCATCTTCCAGATCGTCGACGATGGCATTGAGCTCCTCATCGCCGTCCTCGTCCTCGTCTTCTTCGTCCTCGCTCAAATGCCTCTCGTCCGCACATTCTAATGGCTCGTCGTCGTGCTCTGATTCGTCTTCCGGAGCGCTCGAATGCCGCCCACCTTGTCTGGATCTCGATGCAACATCACGGTGTCCGACAGGGGACTTCTTGTCGCGCAATTTTGATTCGTCGCGACCAGACGTCAGGTTAGTGCCCCCTGACGGCCTTGATTGGGTTGGCAGGTCACTGCTAGAGAACTCGCCCCCACCAGCGAGCTGTTCACGGAGACGTGCCGCACTGGCGATCTGCGAAAGAATCGTATCACTGCTGCGTGACGCCTTGGGACGATCAGAAAGACTTATCCTGGGATGGAGGAAATCATCCAACGATTTGAACGTTGCGATAGCGTGAATCGAGACCATGATGTTTCTGTAGGGACGAGGAATATCTGAATCCTCATCGGCCACTAGCTTGAGTCTGAGTTGCTTACCCAGCATGTGGGTGGCGTTGATACGCGTGTTTTCTAGTGAATTGTGACTGACGGTGATAACTTCAAAATGCTCGGTTCGACTAAGCAAATCTTGTAGCTTTTGGATCAACACGCTGAATGGAGTTGTGGCGGTACTTTGACTCTGGGCTTTCTCTGAGATCGTTGAGCCCATGAAGGCTTGCAGGAACGCGGCACGGGCGTCGCGCATGGAGGAAGCTATCCCATGAAAAGCATCAGTCACCGTGTCAATAGCCGTAGGAATAATGTAAACAGGGAGCAAACATTGTAGATCACCAAACACATCCAAGAGCACCTTGATGATTCCGGAATTGAGCAACTCAGCACTGGTGATACTTTCAAGCGCATCTCCGTCAAAGTATGAGGCTAATTCCTGGAAAAGCGGGAGCCCTTCGCCGTTTCCGTCGCCAAGATAGCAATCCTCTATATCTGCTGCAAGGCTTTGCAATTCAGCCAGAATCTGCTGAGCCCGCTCTCGCATGGCTTTGCCTTCGCTCGCTTCATAGAGCTCGACAAAGGCGCGTGCATCGCGTATGACAAGATCCTGGGTAGCATCTTCCATTCTCGTCGTATTGTAGTGACCGGAGAAAGAGGACGAGCTTTCCGAGTCAGAAATGTCGTCGTTCTCCTCATCCCGATCATCATCTTGGTCATTGTCTTCGTCGTCAGCTGCATGGCGACCACCCTCATCATGACCATCATCTTCTGATGCAACCGATTTCGGCTCACGGGGTGAATCACTGGAGAGATCCCTAGGAACGGTGCCGGGCGTATCGCGGGACGCCTTCGAATGTTTGTCAGTGGAAAGGGGGTCTTCAGCCAGCTTGAAGATCTCCGAGATGACGCCTTCACGATGGAACTGATACCGATATACGTGCTCGAGGCGCTTGAAGAGAAGTTCTGCGCATCGCAGAGCCAACGACACCAGGGATGGATGATCTTTCTGTGAAAGAATAGCAGCCAGGTATGATGCATATGGAACTGAGCGCAGGGCCTCCTCTATTAACGCGGCATCCAGGTTGTGCAACATTTTGAGCTGGGCGATGAGGACCCCCCGCCGAACTCCAAGATTGACCGTACTAGAATAAGCGTCTGTGAGAGTGGGCAGCAAGATCATGGCAAAGCGCTTGAGCTCAACCTTGCATTCCATCAACAGGGAACGTCTTTTCTCTGCGGATTCCTGTCCTTGAAGGTGCTTGGCGTCCAAGGCTGAGCTATCTTCGATGGAGGATGCCAGCATGCGATCTGCTGAAGAACCATGTCGTCCTGGAGGGACTTCAGGAAGTAGTTCGCAGATGACATTGAGAGTTTCGAAGACCTGTTCTCTCGGACGGTGAATAAGAGCCTGCATGACCAAGACGCTATCCATCCTAACACCCGTGGCTTCAAGGTTCTCGGGCGGCGAAACACCGGTTAAAATTTGATAGATGGTGTCGACCACGTGCATTTTGAGGAGCTCCACGGACAGCCGAGGGCTCGCTTTAGATGTGATCGCCAGGACGCGAAGGAACTGGGTATGAATGTGAGGTCCAATAAGGTTTGTCGTTCCCGGCAACAACAGACGGAGCACAGCCCTCAACATTTCGGGTTCAATCAGTTCCTCCAACTTCTCTGGCTTGTACTTGAAACTTTCGACAATTCGCGACACACAAAGACATCCCTGCTCGACGACTTTCTGGTCGCTGCTCGAGAGAACATTTAGCAGCGTGGGCATCACATCTCGGACAACCGGAAACGCATCATGAGGGAGGTTGCGGCAACAATTGGCCGCAGTTGTCACTGCCGTACGTTGCGTGCTTGTGGGGAAGAAATCTAGGTAAGTTAAGCATGCTGTCAGGCCGCCCTCTCGCACGATAGAAGCGGGGAAGTCAATCGAGATTTTGGCCAAAGTCTTGTTGACAGTCAACATATACCCAATGATAACGGTTCGCAAGTATGCGGGAAATACTCACACTGAGGGCTTGCTCAGCCAGGTCAATGAACTGGATGTCCAGTAGTTTCTGGCATAGGATGGGGACAGCTCCACCGTAAACTACATTGGCAACCGAGCCCCGTAAAGCTTCCATCAGGTTAGCCAAACAGCGGCAGGCTAAGAGCATGATTTCAGGGTTCTCTTCGCCAAACTGGTCAGGTTGCATCAAAGAGACCAACTCCTTAACGTAGGGATCTGGAGAAAACTGGCCGGAAAGATTGTCCTCATTTGATACAAGTAGAAGGTCAGACAGTTCCTGCAACGCGATCAACTGGATCGAAGGGTCTTCTTTCATTCTGAGATTGCATAATATCTCTCGCAGTCGAGACGACATGCCCGACATCATGCCACTGAGTGCGCGAAGGGTGCTCTGGAGCCCTAGCGGACTTCGCGAACCGAAAAGGCTGTTATGAAACAGATCTGCATCATCATCGTCCATACCGGAGGGAGTCGTGCCATCATTACTATCATTCGACGGTGAAGATTCCCGGTTCGCAGTGCGCTCATGATTGTCCAGCTCCTCCTCTGCCTCTTTCATCATCACATCCGAATTCGTTCTCGACGAGCGCTTCTTCTGTCGACGCGGGGGAGGAGATTGCGTGGCTGAGAGGCGATCTGCTCCGAAGATGCATAAGTTTTCAAGCGTTCTGCGCTCTAACTATCTCTGGAAGACCTTACCTTGTGATACTTTTCCTCGATGTCTGCTGGACTTTCGCCTCGATGGCGGAGGCGAAGCCTGCTTCTTTGTGCTTTCCTCCGGGGAGCTCGATGACGGACTAAGGCCAGAGAAAATATTAGCTCGATATCGCTACCGATATTAGTTTTGCGGAACACCCAGAACGCACCCTTGTTGTGACATTGCTGGCCTATTTCGGGTACCACGTCGACTGGTGGAAGCAGTAGTAGCTGGCTGAGGAGGAGATGCGAGCCTCTGTCTTTTGGTTCTCCGGGTAGGAGATTGGGGATTCGTCTCTTCTGGAACGTCCAGAGACCGATCGCGGCGTGCGTGGGCCTTGCGCTTTCGAGTTGGGGCCGAACCAGCGGCTGGAATCGAGGAAGAGAGGCCGGAGCCAGCGGACGAGGGGGAGTCTGCAGCAAGTCTCGCAGCTGAGCGAGTAATTCTGGGGGACATGAGAAACTGAGCTTCTTTCGCAAGTGGGTGTTCGGGAAGAGATGGAAGAGAAGAGGTGGGTGATAAAATTGGGTTCAACGGGGTGGAAAGCAGAGCTCGTCCATGGGCGTCCGAGGCTTTGTCGCCAAGTCCTGACTTAGAAGACGGAGCAGAAAGGAGCGGGAGTAACGGGTATTATGCGAAGGTAGCGGCGAGCAAACAGTTGATGAGAGGGGGAAAAGGTAGGCTATGATATGTACCTCAGGGAAGAAGAGGTGGCAATGGCGGGAGCTCCAGTGGAAGAGTCCTCAGGGTCCTGGAGGTGTAGGCGGGGCCTTTGTCTGGCCATAAGTTGAATGACAACGGGAGCTGATCGTGGAGGGCTCGCTTGTCAGTCGATACCGTTCAACACGCCATTCGAAAAGGGTTGCCAAAGCCGGGTTGGAAGGCGAGACTGATTCGATTGTTGGTGCGGTGGGACGGATGTACTAAGATGCACCCAGCAGGCTGATTAAGAGGCGAAACCTAGAAAATCGAATGCTGAAAGGGAGTGTATCGACGAAATAAATCCAGAATCTCTTAGGGGCACAAAATGGAGAATTCAAAAGGGACTGGGGAAGATGGAACAGTTGTAGTCGTAAGGAGAGGGTGATGATGGATGATGAGCTGAGGGTCGAAGTTGACGTGGTTACGGTTGGTGACGCCGGCCTGAGGAAGCAAGTCCGGGGAGCGCCAGACAGCAGAAGCGCAACCACAACTGCACACACACATAGAGAGAGCCTATCTAGGTGAAAAGGTGCATTCTCGAGCTTAAAATTTGGGCAATTGTATTCAGTAAGCATGAATATTTTAGGGTAATGTATTTGTATTTAGAGACTTGCCCCTACCAGAAGTTCCATACTAGAAACAGGACTAGCAGCGAAACTCTATTCGATAATAATGGTCTGTCACGAGACCACCATCTGATTGTGATTTTCAGAGAATTTGTATATGGCCTGATCCTTGATGTATGAATCAAAATGTAAAAGGAATAGAATCTTACCCAGATTTTATCAACCTCGTTGGGGGCTTCCCGTACCACTGTAGTGACTCGCATTGCTCTGCTTACATAGAGCTTGTAGCGGACAACGTGAGGCAGTGGGAATCATTACAACTGAAATTATAAGCTTCTTATTGGTAATGGTGCTAGCAGAAACTAAAGCAATTCTAAAAATATCGCCGAAGAAGTGGTTCTCATAAGTTACGCATCTTAATTATCAGTAAAATAGAGTTGATCTATGTACCTTCCAACCGACGGACTAGTTACCAGCGAGAAACTGAGGATACCTGTCAGATAACTCCGAGGGCTTCGGTCCTCCCAGATTCAAATATTTCCACAGGTCCAATGGTGTGCCGTCGGAGTTAGTCATTTCTATCAACTACCACTAAGTGTCTGCTAGGGTAGAACAGGCATGAAAGGTGCAATCAACCCTATTCATGCATCTAAGCCTTCAAGTTTGGACGGACCCGCCCTGAAGTGGAGTGAGGAAGACTGAGCTCATGTCTCATTGCCTGTCTCTTCAGATTATCAGTTACAAGCCTGGGGCACTGTAAGGCAGTTGGAAGAATCATTTTAAAGATTCGCAAGAAGGCTGGGTCAAAGGTTTGCTTGGTTGGCGAACAGTTGAATCACGAGTACCTAGATTAGTCCAGGTTAGTGGAGATACAACATGTCTGTGCTAGAAAGGGCAAATATACATATGCCATCCCTCCTGCAGAGATGTTGGTAACTGGAGCAAACAGGGTGCCGAACCCATGGATGTCAGGAGGGAGGGCTGCCACCGGGGTCTCTTTCCCTTCTCACGAGATCTCAGAGACGCCGGGATGGACTTTTCGCTGAGGAAGAAAGTCTGATAGTAGTCGAGATCTGTCCCTATGAGGAAACGGTTCTGAAACCGAGGGCAGCTTTCATGTCACCGATGGCTGATGGTGGCATATAAAGCATCTGGTTGATGAGGGGAAGGATGCATGAATGCTGTGGCTCACCCAAATGACGTCCCTTATTCTTGTTGGAGTCTCGAGAAGGTGCGAGATTAGTCCACAATGACATGGTTACGTCCCTACTAAGCCAAGTAGCCCATGTATTTCAAGGTTGACCTCCAGCTGTCGGAGTAGTAAGCCCACTCCGTTATCGGTGTGATGGCTTATAGCCGACTCAGTGTTGGACCTCGGTCGGAGATCTCGCGAGATGATCATGAATTCCTGATCACCTTAAGAAGACTTTTAATGATCTCGCACCAAGTTGGTAACCTGGATGAGCATTCTTAGCAGGACCGTGGATAACGAGTATGCTGTTCACTCGAAGCGGAAACCGCTGAAATGTGAACCGCGTCCGGTGGTGCTGCATCAAAGTCTGTGGTTGCCAGGAGAGAAGCCGAATATTAGAGCATATGGAACTCGAATTCCTTCATTTTGATGTGCACCTACAATTCAAATGAAGAGGGATGATAGAGCTGCCGAGGTGATAATCACTACGAGAATGGGTGAGGTCGAAAGAGCCAGAATTGAAACGGAGTACCTCTCTAAATTGTACCTCTCTAGGCATCCATCTTTGCCTAGAGCCGGTGACGTAGGGCGCCTATCTCAGAGAAGAGACCGTCCCGCCTAGGAGATGGATCATTATTATCAATATAGAGGTATTAAGGAGGACAATTAGACAGAAATTCCCCCATATTCCCAAGTTTTGTATGCGAATATTGTTCTTGCAGAGGGCAGAAGAGTGACTGGATGTTTCTCCGTGCCCTTTTCCGCAGCCAACTGCTCTAAGATCAATGAGGTGATTCTCCGATTCACACCGATCGCCATCTTTGTCTTTTCTTCCCCTCTTCTCATCTCTTAACTCTTGCTTTCTCTGAAACATCTTGCCTACTACATCAACAATCATTCCCCTTTATATTAAAACTGCGACAATCCATCAAAGAAAAACCACACTAAAGAGAGGAATTTCAGGAGGAGATTTATAACATTCTTCCATCCTGCGTGGCCATCAGTGCCTCGTCTTCCTGCTCAATAAATTTCTTCTTCCCCGCCTCCCCCACGCCGCCTGACTAAACAATCCAGTCCGCCCGCATTCATCCATCCTACTACGTTCTCTAGTCCGCAACTCAAAACCATCCTCTTCCGATTTACTCCCATCGATTTGCCTCTTCCGCAAGTTATAGCCTGCTCTCCTCCGGCGCAATCATCTATCACCGCATACCGAATTCTCAGATTGCAATCATGACAGATATGGTCGGAGGACAGAGCGACGATGTCCACCAGGTCTCGCCTCCTCTTCCACCGGCTCCCATGGAGAACTACGCCTTTCCTGAACATCGTTTGAAGCGCAAGATGGACGACCCGGAGAAGACCCCTCTGCTCCTCGTGGCTTGCGGTTCCTTCTCCCCCATCACCTATCTGCATCTTCGCATGTTTGAAATGGCTGCCGATTACGTCAAATTCAGCACGGACTTTGAACTCATCGGTGGATATCTCTCACCCGTCTCAGACGCGTATAGAAAGGCTGGTCTAGCCAGTGCGGAACATCGGTATGAAATTTAGCGGTTAATTTATCCGCTCGTTCAGATTGCTGACGACGTCTCTTATGACTCATCAGGGTTGCGATGTGCCAACTCGCGGTTGATCAGACATCGAATTGGTTGATGGTCGATACATGGGAGCCGATGCAGAAGGAGTATCAGCCAACTGCTGTTGTGCTTGATCACTTCGACCATGAGATCAATGTTGTGCGGGAGGGTATTGATGCTGGAAATGGTACCCGGAAGCCCGTCCGGGTGGCCTTGCTTGCAGGCGCTGATCTMATCCACACCATGTCAACTCCGGGAGTATGGAGTGAGAAGGATCTGGACCACATTCTGGGCAAATACGGTGTATGTTCAAATATGATGGACCTTTAACTCGGATTGATTCAGCTCACAGTCTTTTAGTCTTTCATCGTGGAACGCAGCGGCACCGATATCGACGAGGCTTTGGCAGCGTTGCAGCCATGGAAGGACAACATCCACGTGATCCAACAACTCATCCAAAACGATGTCAGCAGCACTAAGATTCGACTTTTCTTGCGACGCGAGATGAGCGTGCGCTATCTCATTCCCGTCCCAGTCATTCACTACATCGAACAGCACCATCTATACGAGGACGACAGCACAACAGCCGCCTCGTCCTCAGCCGATAAAGGCAAAGAACATTCGCAACCAGGGAAATCAGGCTGAACTCCTAGGATGCCCCAAGATATTGCTGCACTTGTACTTCTATGAACTCTAGACACCTTGAGCTACACTATGATGCCAGCGAGCGCGTGAAGCTAAGGGACGGCTTACTTGGTGGCTTGACTAAACCTCCCAGTCACTTTGAAGGCCGATACTTGGGGTTCCTCCCGCATCTGTGTTCTGGTATTCCGCCATCCCTGTTGCAATGGTCGCTCGCATCCGGTCCTCCGTCCCGTCCGCGGCGCATGGACGAAACGTCATGAGTTCCCAAAGCCAACCGCTCGGGAACCCCGGTACCCAATTCAGCATCAATGATCTTTGTTCACGGGCATCGATGGCAGACCGCGGCGCTGCACAGGTCCCCACCCGAGCCATTCATAGGCCGGCGGCCTCACAAAGCGACGTTCGCTGGACCAGTTGCTCCGAGACACCGGTTTCGGCATTTCACTTTGCGCACAGAGCATGATATAGACTTTAATTGCTTGTCTTATACCCCGTTTGAATGAACATAGACGAATGTAGATTTATTCAGATTCACAAACTCATCCCTATGATCTGCTTTCGCACCTGTCAGAATTGATGCAAAACATGGCCTTGGCCTATATGCGCCGGTTAATGAGAATACCAATCACACGTCGACCAAAGTGCAAGAAATAGTGGCGCATGCATGGCTTGCATGCAGATCTCGATTTAGCTCGTATTCAGTGATTCACATCCATGAAATTCAATGATATGCATAAAAGAAAAAACAATTCTGCCAAACAATTTATAGAGCAGCGTATTGCATAATTGATAGAAAGCAAATACATCAGCTGGCGTTCAGTCATTAACATCGTCTATATGTATCGTATACAAGGTCCCATTCCTTCCAGAGGGTAAGTGTAGTGAGAAATCAATTCAACCACAGTCGCCCCAGACTTCCTCCGCCTCTACAACGCCAACACACTCCTCTGGATTCGCGTCATGCATCACGGCGACCACCTTCACCCGGGAACCGCATGCAGAATTAGCTTTCGCGATGCGACGGCGGACATCATCGAGTGTGCTGGCGCCCGAGACACGGAGCCAGTCACTCCGGGTTACGGAGAAAGGGAGACCCAAGGCAGCCAGGGCGGAAGCGCTCATGTCGACGTTACTGCTCTGCGAGAGGGAGCGGATATGGCTTGGCGGGATGATCTCCGACGGTGAGAGAGCAACCCACGACTTGGCGTTGGGGTGCTGAATTGCTGTGAGTAGGACGTCGAGGAGACGGACCTCATCTGCTGCGGAGACAGTGGGGATCTGGTCTAGGGGTACGAGTAAGTCTGTGATAAGGGCTTGTTGGCGACTGGCTGGTCTCGGGAATGAGACGATCTCCAAGGAGGCGGTCGATCCGCTCTGAATGTAGTCTGATGAAATGGACATGCTGGAGGGTGTCAGGACTGCCGCGGCGGAGGCGGCCCCGATCGCGCCGCCGGGATGGAACCCCTTGAAGACCTCCGCGGGACCTCTACCGGGCGTATTATGTAGTCGTCGTGCTGTGGCAATAGCCAATGCGTCGCCCAACACCAGTGCTACTGTCGTCGACGATGTCGGAGCGCGGACACCAAACGAGGACTCTTCATCCTCGTGGATCGGAGCGGGGAGGAGGATACCCATGTCGGACGAATGAAAGGACAGGATCGGGCAGGTATCCGGATGCATAGGCGACGTGATGGCAATGACGGGTACCGTCGAGGGAATATGCGGCAGCAGAAGCAGAAGCTCCGGCGTGCGGCCGGAAAACGAAATCACCAAAAGGGTATCATGCTGCGGGCGATGTTAGTAGTCTATAACACTTTCCCACTTGAAAATTCTCAAAAAGCCGCGAATATCCGTACCGGTCGAATCATCCCCAAATCGCCATGCAATGCTTCCGTCGGATGCAAAAATGCGCTGTAAATACCCATACTGTTCATCGTCGCCTCCAGTTTCTGTCCGATCTTGCCGCTCTTGCCCACGCCACAGACGACCAATTTTCCGCCATTTCGGACGGTGCGGACGATCTGACTGACGGCCCGCGCGAGGTTCTCCTGCGCTAGCCGGTCCGTCTGGTAAAGCTGCTCCAGGTTGGCGAGGGCGGCACGCTCTGTGGATATGACATGGATGGCTGTTGTTACCGCAGCGGCATCCTGGTGCACGGAGGGAAGCCCATCCACCAGGTCTGGAGGAGTCATGGGCAGGAGAGAGAAGCCATCGAGGACGGAGGTGGTGGACATCGTGGGAGGCGATGGTGGCAATCGGGGCTGTTGCAGCTTGGGGTGCCCCATGCTGTTCAGTGGACCATTATCGAGGGAATGAGCTGACGGGTGAGGATCTATCCAAGAAATAGATATCCCCTAGATCGCCATGCCCAAACGACGAGGGGGTTGAAAAAGAGAATAAATAGTAGAGGCACGGGGGAGAAAATTCTCTGGTAACAAGCGGGGGGAGGGGTGGAAAGTGGAGGAAGAAGCCTTGGCCGCAGGGGTTGCTATCAGTATCTGGTCATCTCGGAGATTGAATGGGTGGAGGAAAAGGCCGAGGAGCGAAGTTAGTGAATTTGAATCAATAAAATAATAATGCTAGTAATCTAAGACATCGTCAGACTGCCCATTTTCTCCGTTGTTGCGGCGCATCGGCGCGGGATTGGAGGAGGACGAATTATCTTCGGAAGCGACGCAGCGGGAAGAGAGAGCACTAGTTAACTAGCACTAAGGCGCCATAGTCTCCTCCACCATCGCCATATCTGACTGTTTCCGTTCATTGATCCGATTTGTAAGAGGAGTCTGTTCCATAACGAAGGTTGCATTGATATATTTTTCTTGTGGAATAAGTAATACATCCACAGGTAAGAGTTGTATCAGAGTAAATAATACATTCCCGGAGAATTAATCTTGTATGCCACAATCCTATAATACAGAGAACAGTTCACTTCGTCAAAGGCTTGATTCCCTTGTGGATCGCTGCAATCCCACCAGTGAGATTCTCGTATCCTCGGCCGGGAATCATAAATCCAGCCTTCTGAATCATAGACCGGAACTCCTCCTGGCTGGGGAACTTCTCAATACTCTCGACAAGGTACTGGTAGCTATCCCGGTCGCCGGCAACAATCTGACCGATGAGCGGAATAGCGCTGAAGCTCCACTGCTTGTAGACAGCATTGAATAGACTGTTGTCCACCTTGCTAAACTCCATGCACGCAAAGACACCGCCAGGCTTCAGGACTCGGAACGCCTCCTCCAGCGCAGCCTGCTTATCCGTGAAATTACGGATGCCGAAGACAACTGTATACAGGTCTACCGAGTTGTCCGGGATACTTGGCATGTGTTGCGCGTTGGCTTCCATGAAGGACAGCCGGGGAGTATTATAATAGGGCGTGACGATGCTGCGCTTCTTGCCCTCCGCCAGCATGTCGGGGTTGATATCGGCAATAGTCACCCGTGTGTGATGGTCGCTATTGATGTTGGTGGCGTGGTCGAGCATGCGGAATGCGATGTCGCCGGTCCCGCCAGCGATATCGAGGATATTCCAGCCTTTGCCGGTGGTGTCGTTGTCGCGAGATGGCAGCGCGGACCCGGGATTCAGCGATCGTACAAAGTGGTCTTTCCACAGACGATGGATCCCAAGGGACATGAAATCGTTCATGGTGTCGTAGGAAGCTGCAACGGAGCTAAACACCGTCCGTACTGAGGCGCCTTGTTAGCATGCCTCTTCTGCCTTGGGATTTTCCCCAAAACGCAGAAGGAAAACACAATGCATGACATACCCATAGATTCTTTTTGAGATTCAGGAACATCCTTGAAGCCGAAATGGGTCATCTGGTCGTCGTGATTCGACTTGCTGTCTTGTACTCGCAGAGAGCAGGAGAAGCATCGGTACTGGCTCTGGGGAATTGCAACCCTTCGCTTTGCACTGTAGTGCAGACTTCTCCATAATGACCGGGATGACATGACGTGGTGATATTTATTGAATTGAACCCCACACGTGAGGTTGAAATGAAATGCTGCAGCCGAAGAAGAGGTTGACGGTGTTACTCGGGCAGAGCAGCAGAGCTCCGAAGAGCGTCGGGGCACTTTTTCTGCCGACCGGATTCTCACGCCGCTCTTATCGGCCATCATCGCTCCATTGAGCAACCATTTTCAGGAAAATAAATCTATTAAGTGGAATTACCGGAAATGCTAGCTAGAATAACCGCTCCGACAGGACTCTACTCATAAGATACAGGTTGCTTAAATCACAGGCTTTCTTGTCAAAAGCAGCTCACCGAATGGAGATGAACAGTCGCTGGGAGAACGTGCCAGTACAACTGCTACTACCAGCTTCTTCGAACGCTATCTCAATTCTGTGCTGAGCAGGTCTGATTTCCTGTCGATCTGACGCAACAGGTTAATCTGGCTATAAGCTGCTTTAAGATGCTAGTCCCTCACCTTCTGATCCCAGAGACTCTGTACTGTCACCCGCCGCACCCAATCATCTGTGACATTTCCTTCCTGGACTACAAAGGAAACCTCCTTTTGAATCCCCGGAAGCAGTACGAAGGCATTCTCCTCAAAGTATCCTACTGCACCCGCCGGGTAGTCGAGCCAGGTGTAAAGGGATATTCCTCCGGTAGCCTGAACAGTAAAAATCCTGCTTTCCGGGCTGTACGAGAGGTCGAGCTTTGGGTCCTTCAAGGTGAGGTCTTTGGGAAAGACTGGTGTGAAATGGTTCTGATGGACAAATGCTTTTTCATTACTTGTGTTTGGAAGACGTCCCTGGCCAGAAAGAGACAGGACGAGAATGGAGTCTTTCAGATCCGGCAGAGAAAGCTCAGAGATATTGGCGGTGTAAATGTTGGTCGTGTTAAGGGCCCCCACTGTGAAGTCGACAGTTTCGGGCGTGCCAGCATTGTTAGCAATGGATTTGCCTGACAGATCAACCCAGGTCAGGTTCACGGTGCCCTGCGCGGGCTCCCACAAGTCAGATGTCACATACACCTCCAAGCGACCGGTGGTGTAGTTCCAAAAAGGCGACACAATAATAGGCTGATAGATGTCTCTGGCCACATAATGAAGAACCTTCCACCGACCATCGTACTCGATTCCTGCCCAGGTCGGTGCTTGCCAGATGTCCTCTAGCTGCCAGTACAGCGATCCTAGCTGACGCTCTGGCATTCCGCTTCCTCGGCGGTAGAACTGAATCTGGGACTTATACATATCGGCTTGGAAGAGTTGCGTTGCATGGCACCAGGCACTGAAGTTGGCAACAGAGTCGGATTTGCTGGGTATTGGATAGTATGCTTCCACGCCCATCGTCATTTCACCCATTCCTTTGGACGAATTCTTGAAGTTGTCAGTGAACAAGCCTCCTGCAGTGTAGTGATGGTTGCGGAGCATCACCACGCTGCTGTTGAAGTGAAGGTCTTCGGGGTCAACAGCTTGCTGCCATGTCTGCAAACTAGGCATGCTGTGGAAACCGAATTCATTCGCAAACCGGCCGACGGGATAGTGGTTATAATTGAAGGAGACGCTCGTGTCGTAGTTGTAGTACTCCGTGTCGCCATAGTATGAACCCGGAGTCGTATTCGAGTACCTTTCTGCCATAGGCACAGGCGCAGAGAGGTTGACATACAAGTACCCTTCAGTCGTGCTGCTGGGGCTGTATGTGATCGAGCGTGTGTTCTCGTACACGAGAGGCAATATAAGGCTGATGTATAGCTTTTCGTACTCCCCAGCGTACTTGGAATACCCGGTGGGGTCCGCTGCCTTGACCATTGGAAGCATCAAGCTCTCGATTTCATTGCCGCCTGCCCACAGAGCTAGGGACGGGTGATGGTTTACTCGACGGACATTGTATACCACCTCGGCTGCAACATTCTCCAAAAATGCATCATTAACGGGGTAAAGTGCGTCACTGAACTGAAACTCGCTCCAGAGCAAGATACCCTTTTCATCGGCGAGGTCATAGATAAAGTCATGGAGATATGCACCAGAGGCCCAAACACGAAGCATGTTCTGGTTTCCCGCCGTTACTGCATCAAACAATCGTGCCATTCTAGCTCGCGTCACCCGCGGCCAGAAGGCGTCCGGAGGAATAATGTTAGACCCTTTGGCATAGAACGCGTGACCATTGATCTCAAAGTGCCAATTTGCGCCGGGTGCAATCCCCTGGGCCAGCTGGTCATCAGTGATATTCCTTTGGTTAAGGAAGATGGTACGAAAACCGGTTCTTTTGGTGACCCTGGCCAGGGCCCTTTTCTCATCATTCCGCACGGTGACGGTCACGTTGTACAAGTTCTGTTCGCCCATGCCACTGAGCCACCATAGTTTCGGAGCATCGCCGTCGACGATCGTGGTCCCTGTAATGGAGCTCCCAGACACCGTAACGTTTTGAAGGAGTCCTGAAGAAAGGACTGATCCCGTCGCGATGTCTATGATCTCGATCAACATGGAGAGTTTACCTGGCACAGTACCTAAGAAGTCGATACTCGCATTGACAATCCATGGTTGGCTCTGGTCAGGGGGAAGATAATTGACCTGGCCTTGTCGGTAGATGTCTAAGTCAGTATTGAGAACGTAGAGTTCAGCATGGTTGTTTTGAACAATATATGCGGGCTTCCATGGTCCAGCTGGAGCAAAGGCAGGTCCCCAATCCCATCCGAAGTCCGATTGTTCTTTGCGGATAAACCAGCGGTTTGGGTACTCGTTGGTAATTTGTATACCAGGTGGCCATTCTGTAAAAGCATAAGTTTCAATCACACAGAAATGACAGGATTGTCGCCGGGTCCCTCACCTTCTGCATTGGGGCTTTTTGCAATCGCATTTGCAATATTTGGGGCGCTCCCGAAGTTGATCCTAAGTACTGGATCTTGTTTGCATTCTTTCAAGATCTGAGATACATCGAAATGGTATTGCCGGAATTGGTTGTCTGTTGAACCAACATGCTGGTCGCAGAACGTGATTGTCGCGAAAGTGTCCAGTCCATCAAAGACAAGCCACGTGGACTCAAAGTTTTCAAGGCTGTGAAGCATCAGCAGTCGGAACGATCAGAATGTGATGATTGTAGATTTTTGGCCATGGGTACTCACAGGCCGTCAATCGGGTTGCTGGTATACGTCCAATTGGCATCAGCAATCCAACGAAGGTTGAAATCATTGAGGCCGTGATATCTGCGAAGGAATTAGATTAGGATTCTGATTGCTATCCAGCACAAGTCAAACGCACGGATCATCTACATATATCGTTAGATCATGTAATTTCAATGTGAAGAGTCCCGTTACCAATAACGCCTGCCTCAAACAGGTCCAGATGCACCTGAGAAGGAAGATGGCCTGGCACCGTTCTATTTAAGACTGTGCCGCCGAGAGTCCAGCCATCTCCACTCAAGTCCACAACATGCTGACCGACAACCGAAGGTAAACCGGGCGTAAGCAATGCTAATACCGTCTCGGCTTTTACATGCATGACGACTAAACTGTGCTCAAGTGCTCAGCCGTTTAAAGACAAAGCAACTCCATGAGAGATTTCTTAATCTTAGACTCGAAATCAGGGCCACTTTATAGGATCCAACGCAGACCGTCTCTCGGCATTCAATTCGATATCAAGTGTAGTAAACAAGCATTCAGCCACTGGAAACTACCTGCTCTCGCGAGTGACGACAGGTCGATCAGTACCAAGCGGGGAAGACGGTGCTAGGGCCGTGTTGAATCAGGTAGAAGGGATGGATTGGAGGATCCAGAAATGATGCTTGTTTGAACAGTCTGATCAGCCCTTGGATGCAACGGGATTTAATGCAATGATGCAACCGTGGTCTGCGATGTAACCAGTAGGTGATCCAGACTGGCAGAATCACAGCAAGCGGGGAAGAGAGGAGAAGATCGGCGCTTTGGGGTGAATGAGGCAAGGAGTTTGTCCCAGAGAGCAAAGGCTGTGAGACTGTTCTCTTACAGTTAGCATACTTGGAAGTACTTTGAAGTCTTTGATACTCACCTATGAGTGCAATGATGGAGTCTCGTTGAGAGAAGAGGATGGTTCAAGTCAAGGGATAGCTCGGCTGTCATGACACAAGACCCTGGGAGAAAACCAGCGAGGACAGTCTATTATTTAGCTACCTTAACGTGCCACAAGGTATGATTCACTAATATGATAACCCGGACCAAGCAGAAGCTAACCTGGGCTCGTACTATTATTATTGCCGGAATGGAAGGATAAGGATCGCAATGCGGATGGTTTAGTGGAAGCGTCAGTGTCACTATTTATATAGTAGCGGATCCGAAAGTGTCCTGTACGTTTATAACAAACCGATAACCGACACAACATACTAATAGCAATAGATCTCTACTTCTCTGCTTCCTATACACAAGACAGTTTTGTACATGCCTAGCCATGGGTAAGCGTTGCCCGGGATTTGAGTCCATGAAGACAACGGTGGCCGTTTGATACCAAACCAAAGCATTGAGATTTCCGAAGATTAACTGAAGACATAAGTATAGCAATTTTATAGAAACAGGTCTCATTGACTACATAAACAGATACATTCCACCCATTTTACACTACTCATTGGTGTCGGTAAATTGCTGTACTATCGCCAAAGCCACGGCTAAGTGCGGGGATAGCATGACGCTGGGGCCGACGCCAACCGAATCCTCCGCATTTCCCCAGAATCATAAGAAATCCAACACCTTTCGGTCCCTGAATGTAAAAAGGGTATTGTGATTCTTCCTCTATCTCACTCAATGAGCTTCTGCTACATTACAGTCTTTCAATCATGTCGTTAAATCTTCTGGCCCGGTTACCGCGGCCAGCGCGCAGCCAGCGGACTCTCCTCCCTTCCGTCAAGCGATGGGGCAGTTCCATCTCCCAGCGGCCAGGCTCGGATAGGTATTTGGCACACTCTCACACTCAATAGGATAGAGGCGAAGATATCTAACGGAAATATGGCAACAGAGTCCGCTTCCCCGGTGCTGTCAACAGCAAATTCACCACGCAGATGTCCTTTATTAACCCCTTGGAGACGTCGAGTATCCCTACCTACCGAGTGATGAACTCCGACGGAGTGATGCTGGAGAAAGACCGGAAATCACTCAATGTTTCAAACGACGAGATATTGACCTGGTACAAGAATATGCTCACTGGTGAGATTCTATGCTCGTGTATTAATGGACGGTCACTGATGACAACTAGTGAGCGTGATGGACGTGATCATGTTCGAGGCCCAGAGGCAAGGGCGTCTCAGTTTCTATATGGTACGAGCACTCAGCCCGAATAGCCAACAAGTCTAACCCCGCGCAGGTTTCCGCAGGAGAAGAGGGCATCAGCGTAGGCTCCGCAGCCGCCCTGACCCCCGACGACGTCGTCTTCGCCCAATACCGCGAAACAGGCGTCTTCCAACAACGCGGCTTCACTCTCAAAGACTTCATGAGCCAACTCTTCGCCAACCGCAACGACAACGGCAGAGGCCGTAACATGCCGGTTCACTACGGCTCCAACTACCCCCGCACAGTAAGCACCCTCCCCGCCAGTTTGTCAGTTTTGACCAATCTGACATAACATGCAAGCACACCATCTCCTCCCCGCTCGCAACCCAGATCCCCCAAGCCTCCGGCGCTGCATACGCCCTGAAACTCCAAGCCCTCCAAAACCCCGACACCCCGCCCCGCATCGTGGCCTGCTACTTCGGCGAGGGCGCCGCAAGCGAAGGCGACTTCCACGCCGGCCTGAACATCGCCGCCACGCGATCCTGCCCCGTAGTCTTCATCTGCCGCAACAACGGCTACGCCATTTCGACCCCGACACTGGAGCAGTACCGCGGCGACGGTATCGCCAGTCGCGGCGTGGGCTACGGCATCGACACGATCCGCGTCGACGGCAACGACATCTTCGCCGTGTACGAGGCAATGCGGGAAGCGCGCCGCATCGCGCTCACGGACGGCGGCCGTCCGGTCCTTATCGAGGCAATGAGCTACCGTGTCTCGCACCACAGTACGAGCGACGATAGTTTCGCCTACCGGGCGCGGGTGGAGGTCGAGGACTGGAAACGCCGGGACAATCCGATTATTCGGCTGCGGAAATGGTTGGAGAATGAGGGGCTGTGGAATGAGGATCTGGAGCAGGAGACGCGCGATCAGCTGCGCAAGGCTGTTCTGAAAGAATTTGGGGATGCGGAGCGTGAGAAGAAGCCTCCAATTCGGGCGGCGTTCGAGGATGTGTATGACGAGTTGACGGAGGAAGCGCAGGAGCAGATGAAGGAGCTCAAGCGTATTCTTGAGACGTATCCTGATGAGTACGATCTCCGTCAATACGAAGATGGTATTAAAGGATTGTAGAAATCTTGGACTGGTGGCATATTGTCCTTTTGACATATAGATCTGAGATACCCGCAATGGGTAATATGACTGATGAACATGATACAAGTGTCTGACTACAAGCTTTGAAGATCATAGCGCAGAGCATGCGTCCCCAAACCGGTTCTGGAAATTTCAGACGAGTAATCATATTGGAGTATCATAAGAATGGGGAAAGGGTAACGCACTGAAAACGTACAAGAAGAAAAGAAATCAATCGCCCGCATAGCTTTTTTTATACTGTACAGTTGCCATTCAGTACTGCAAGAAGTGGACAACGACATCAACTGACTGAGCACCACAGGACTACCATAATTGTCTCATTATGCAAGGGGCAATCTGTCGCATAGACACGCTAAACCTCCACAGTCGTAGCAAGAGCCTGCTGTGCAAGCTTCTTATTGCGCTTGAACAAGGCAGCGAGCTTTTTATCAATAGCATCTAGTTCCTTTCGCGAGCCTTCTAGGTCCTTCTGAGACTTGAGAGCAAACGAACGCAGCTCCTCATCAGTCATTCCAACAACATCGTCGAGGTCTGGAATAGTCCCCATAACCACACCGGCAGCTCCAAGCATATGTTTTGCAGTAGCAGCTGCAAAAGACCTGACGGAAGCTGCCGTTGCGTTGGCCAATTCGGCAGTGCTCGCAATAGCCCAGTTATGACTACGAGTACTGTCCGCCTCCATAGTCGACAGGACGTTTGGCGGAGCAGAGGTAGTTGACGAGACAGACGCATCGGCAACCGGCGGCGATCCAGAATGTGCTGCAGATGAAAGATTCGCTGTAGTCTCATCTACCCAGCAAATATTGTAGTTCTCGGGCGTGGCGAAGAGGGCATCCAAACCTCCACCACGATTGGTCAAATCGGGTTCTGTAATAAGTGCTGCCGGGTATTCCTGGAAAGAATCGATTGCCCATCCAATGCTCTTTTCCAAGGCAAGATACCTGTCTTCTTCCTCGGGTGACAGGTGGTGGAGGACGCAACCGCGAGGCGTGATGAGGCAGCGGTCCTTCAGTTGGGTAGAAGAAGAATGGAGACGGACAGGCTCCCCACGGAGTAAGGCTTTTCGGTGCTCCTCGGTCAACTCGATAGGCTGCTTCAAAAGTTCGTAATCGTCAGATGTGCACTTCATGTCAAAGCGCTGACTGAGATTCGAAGGATTGAAGAGAGGGTGATTGTTTAGATCCAACTGGCCAGCCTTGTGCAGCTGAGCAAGTAAGACCTGTAATGGCGAAGTCCGTTCCAGAAACAAATCTTTGATCGAGACGCCGCTTTGTTCGGAATCCTTGATCAGCTGTTCGAGCGTGTTCTTCGAGCGCCATGCCTCTGCTGGCTTGTTCTCGGATACGGGTTGCTTCTCTTCGATATGGGGCTTCGGAGGCTTCTCCTGCTTATTCTTCTTCGTCTCCTCAATCTTTGGTTCAACCTTCTCAGCCACGTCTTGAGGGCCGGGCTGACTGACTTTTGTGGGCTCAGGCACATTGTCTGTGCTCGTGTTGGATGCATCAGCATTGTCTATCGGAGCCTTCTTGGTCTTGCGTTTCCTGCCGATGATGGGGGCTTGAACTGGCTCCTCCGTGACGGCCGTAACCTCCTGTTTCTTAGCGTCGGCTTCCTTTGCCTTTTGCCGGCGTTCTTTCTTGGCCTGACTCTTAGTGATAGAGCGCACAGGTGCAGAGCCAATCCTAGAGGAAGCGGGCGGCGAATTGGCACGAGACACGGATGCAGACGTGTACAGATCCGCTTCAGAGCCCAAATCACCGGGAGTGTCGGGTCGACTGAGCGAAGAAATGCTTGGCCGTCTGGAACGTGTCTTCAGAGTTGCCGGGAGAGAAGTGGTAGACTGAGAGGTGGAGACGGGAGGCGGTGTCTCGGTCTTTGGGGTGTCGACCACGCGAAGAACCCGAGGCTGTCGAGGAGCCGAGGAGTCTGAAGCCCGGGAGACACCTGTCATAGGAGTATTTGGCCTTGACCCGACGGCAGAAACGGGAGCTGCAACTTGGCTCGGAGGAGCAATCTGAGCGGGAGATTCTGCTTTCGAGAACGGAGTTTCGTGGGGCTGAGCTGGTGTGAAGTGTAGATCAAGTTTCATTGGCTTGGCCTTCGTCGATGGTTTCTTGTTAGGATGACTATTGTTGGTGTCTCCATCTTTCGCACTCGGTCTCCTATCATCTGAACTTGCTGAAAGCTCGGCTTTAGCCTGTGACCGAGCTTTTTGTGCGGACTTTGGCACAGGCGAACCCAGGGAAATCTCCGAGATGTTCTTGAACTTGGTGGAAGGTGGAACGCTTTCGGGAGTTTCTTGAGGCTCTGGAGACGGCCGCTGAGATTCTATTTCGGAAAAGTTTTGAGATGGTGTTCCAGGCTTAGAGTCTGCGATATTGAGGCCAGGGGGTGGCATAGACATCGACAGAGACGGGCTCGACGGATTCAAAGGGCTCTGGAACAAGGACGATGCCGGGTGAGCGTGTGGCAGAGGGAGACCGGGGGGAAGTGTTGGGGTTCCGGCGCGAGCGGTCCCCTGAGTGTCACTGGGAAGATGAGATCGAAGGAGGAAGCCAAAGCTGTCGACGGGGCGCTTGTCCTTGAGCGGAGTCCCCAGAGGCGGGAAATCTTCGTCCACTACTTGCTCCGGTCAGTTCGCTGAAATGCAACGAGGTGGGTGAAAGGATGGGTATCAGAAAAAATGAACGCGACATGATGCAGACAGTCGACTCTCCAGAGCAAGGGCAGAAGCAGATCAGACAAAATATACGAAGAACTGTGGGCATGACGATTACACAAAAATTCCCCGGCCAGGTTGACCAGTCAGGCGCAGGGCAACGGTGTCTATATGAACAGTGATTGTGAGAATTTGACTTCAGATAGACGGCCCTGCTTCAGTTTACCAAAGTCAGGGCAGGGAGGTTAACGTACATGGAACCATGGCCAGACCGAGAGGACCTCACGGCGCTGATAGATCAACCCAGCTTGGATGCAAAAGAAAGAAAAAAAAAAAGACAAAGTACGACAGCCACCAAGTCAATGTCGGCCAGAAGAAAATGAGATCTTCATGAAAATGCGACGTCACTCATCCGAGAGGATGTTGGTAATACGAGGAAAACAGTAAAGAATAAAGGGAAGAAAATGACACATAAAAACTCCGCCACAAATATAACGCCAAAGGCATTCCGCCATAACTGCTTGCAATTTTCAGAGCCCATTGCCCAATGCTTCGTTGCAGAGTGTGAATCAGATAGCAAAGCCAGAGGTCAGACTCGGGAATCAAAAAAAGACAAATTCATATCCTGCACCACGTGAAAACGAAGAGGGAAATCTGATATCATGTCATGTAAGGGAATAAGAAAGAAAAACAAAGCTCAAGCATCACGAGGAGGAAAACGACGTGTAGGAGGAAAGCAAAGATGGTCATCACAACAAGAAAGACACGAATATGTGAGGAGAGGACGACTGGAGAGCGACAGAAGGGAGAATGGTAATCACCAGCGGTTGAAACCGCCTCCATACATCATGGAGTGATTGTACCCACCTTGACCCTGACTCCCATATAGCGCTTGCCCAGCAGTGGTATTTGCGCCGACCTGGTGCATCCTCGCCTGCAAAATACTCGGGTCCGCAAGATCAACTACACCGCCTCCACCGGAGGAAGTGTTAGCATGTCTGTGCTTCTTCCCCTTCTTCTTCTGCTTCTGTGGCCCAGCATCGGAGAAAGTCCCCGTTTGGGAACCATAGAAAGAGCTGAGAAGGCCATTGGCAGGAGTCAGGGGAGGGGGGGTTTGGTGCTGTTGGAGAAAAGGAAACATAAACTCACGCTTAGCGGCCTCTTGCCCTTGCAATCCACCAGCATTTGTGCTACTTCGGCCTCGCAACAACTCGCGCATCAACTCTGGGTTGGCTTCCTGCTTGCCGACGTTGCCGCCCAAACCGAGGTTGGCATTCGTGGTAAATCCGTGACCTTGAGCAAACATGCCGCCTCCACTGATGGGAGGAGTACCAGCTGTCTTCAAACCAGGTGGTGGACCCTGAACCCCGCTAGTGTAGAAGTTGTTGGCCAGTCCATGCTGAGGGCTAGGCGCCGCCAAAGGGTTCGGCGTGCCGGACTGCATCAAACCAGCCTGCTGGCTGAGCATCCTGACGTTGGGAAGGTTCTTTGGATTGGCATCGTTGGTGAAAGAGAACCGCGAGGACTGACGGCTCTGGGCCTGTAGGGCGTTGAACTGCGCCATTTGCGACTGGAGGAGACCTTGACGAACTTGGGTGGCTTGATCCAGAACGGTCGAACCCAATCCACTCTGCAAGGGATCCACCAGGCCAGCCTGCTGGCTGCCGGCAGACTTGAGCAGCATCAATTGCTGTTGCTGAAGCGGGGTTAAGCTACGACCGCCGAGGTTGAGTCCCTGGAAGTGGTGACTAGCGGCCGACACGGGTGACCCAATCGCAGAATTCGTCGTGGTACCCTGCTGAGACGGCGGCCGAATAGCACCATGAGAGTCACGACCTCCACGGCCTCTTGTTGGATGAGCGTCATCTGGTTCACCACCGAGTTGCAGACTTCCACTTTCTCGGCTTTCCTCCTCGGCTGCCGCATTTTGAAGAAGCTCCTGTTCTCTCTTCGCGCGCTCCTGCTCCGCCTTCTCCCGCATTGCTCGACGTTTGACGCCACCGTATGGGTCGATGAACGAAGGATGGTTCTCAATAAGAGCAACCTCTTCTGTAGGGAGACCGGCTGCAGAGAAGATGAACCTGAAATCCGGGGAATTGACCGCCTTGAGAATATTTTCGAGGAGGGGTGCGATGGGGTCAAGTGGCGCCTGAGCCGACGTTTGAGGAGTGGCGGGGCGTGCTTCCGAAGGCACCGGCGTCTGGCGTCGCTCCTGGGACTGCTTCTCGATCTTCTTGACTTCCTCTGCCCCCTGTGCGACCGTGGCAAGCACTGGACGAGGGCTCTGGGAAGCTTGGCTGCCCGCTAGACTGGCTCTCCTGGTGCGGCTGATGGCACTCTCTTTGTTTGCCCAACTAGCCGACGAGGGGAGAGCAGACCCGTCTGGTTGTCGCAAGCCAGTAGCATCATCCCTACTGGCCTGTCTGCGCATTGGTTGAGAAATAGGTTGAGCCGAGGATCGAGCGACATGTGCAGGAATGGCGTGGCTGGGTCCGCTGGGAATACCGTTGGGGCGCTGACTGGACAGTGTATTCATTGAAGAGAGATCCTGTCGGCTATAACTGTCACTATCTTCGCCCGTCTCGTGCAGGAAAGTACAATTTCGATTATTGCATTGCTCATTGCGGAGAAACGATGAGCAATATTTGGTGGTCCCATATTGCGCCCTAAAATAGAACAGTTAGCTGAGAGTTGCGAATAAACTTGAAGGAGGAATGAAAAGTTGGCCTACCTGAGTAGACGGTCGCCGTTAGTAGATCCGTCCACGGCAGCGATACAGGTTGCAGCATCCGCCTTGGTTGCATATGTCACGTAGACACCGATGCCCTGGTTGGGATTGCCACCTGGTTTGGCCTTGCTGACGACGATTTTTTCAATCTCGCCGTATTGGCCGAAATAATCCTTCCCGCGCAAAGTTTGGAGTAGTTGACTCTCGTCGCGTATTGTGGGGTTGAGGCCGATCACGTAAACTAAGTTTTTCTGTACGACCCTGACCCCCGCCAGATTCTTCCGGCTGGAAGCCTCGATTTCGCGCTTTTCAGCTTCCTTCTTCTTTGCGGCGGCAGCCTTTCGATGTTTTAACGCCAAGTCTGCTTTGAACCTAGTGTGAAAATGGAGCCGTTAGCGCCAAGAAATAGACATTTGAGGGAAGCGGAGGGAAGAAAGTGTTGCCAACGCGCGGAAAATGTAATACGTACTCGTCTGCATCAGGAACTTTGTATTGTATGGTGCTTTCATCATAAACGCGCCTGCAGTTGGGGCATCGGCCCTCTTCGCTATGGGTCTTGATGTTGTTGTAGCAAAATTGGCAGATCTGTTTGGTCAACGGTTAGAAAAGATTTTGCGCCAACGCACACCGTAAGGCAGCAACGAGGGGAGCTATGCAAAGAGTAACACACCTGATAACCACAAGGGCATGGCTTAAAGTTCTTGTCGGACAGATCAAATTCTTCAATGCAGAGAGGGCTAAGGTCGAGAGTTGTCAGTCAACCGTCGAATAACAGCAGCGCTGGGAAAGGACTCCAAACATACCAGAACTCATCGTCATCATCGATGACAGAATCTATTTGCGGGCGACTCGACATACTGATCGTCCTTGTGAGAGTGTACTAACTGAGTACGTATGTGCAGGTGGATGCGAAACCCCAATACCTATAAGCCGAAACCCGGAGAGAAGGGGGAAGGTAAAAGAGGCGAAGAAACCGAGGAAAAAAAAAAAATGATCGGTCGCTGGAAGGACAGTAAAGCGATAAGAGAAATCCAGAGGACTCTAGACAAGAAAGCAAAGATGTCGGGAAAGAGGAGAAGGAGAGAAAAGGAAACGGTGATTAGTAGGGAGCAGGACTTGCAGCAGCAACAGCAGAGGAAGAGAGAGAGAGAGTGAGGCGAAGAAAGAGAGAAACGAAGGAGCTGCCACATTGTGTTTGCCTTGTTTGCTCCATTTGCATTTCTTCCGCGGTTTATGTCAGCCTGCACGTGACTCCATGATTCGCAGCAACCTCGAAGTCCTCTGCGGCCAGCTCCCGTGGATGTCTCCAGTTGCTTGAACCGCCCTTCCCAACGCCTCAATTCCCTTCTCCGGATTCGTCATTGTCCTTTCACCATGGCCTCTGCTCGCTCCTTGATGCGACTGGGCACTGGCCGCTCCCTGGCATCGGCTGCGAGGTCATCGTCCCAGACATGCCGTGCCTTCTCGTCGACCGTGCAGCTCGCCTCCAAGGGCTCAACTGTTCCCGAGCCTGAGAATATGCGCCAAGCGCACCGTCCCCGTATGCAATGACCGAAAAAGAGAGGCTGAGCTTCAATGACTGACTTTGAGTATAGCCCAAGGAGCTCTTCGCGCACCGGTCGTCAACCCAGCCGACAAGTACCAGGATAAGGCCGAGAGCCTGCACAAGTACGGCCAATATGTCATGTCCTGCATGCCCAAATACGTCCAGCAGTTCTCTGTGTGGAAGGATGAGCTCACAGTCTACGTCCCTCCCACCGGCATCATCCCTGTGATGAGCTTCCTGAAATACCACACCGCGGCCGAATTCACCCAGATCTCCGATATTACGGCGGTTGATTTCCCCACTCGTGACCAGCGCTTCGAGGTCGTCTACAACCTGCTCAGTGTCCGCTATAACTCCCGTATCCGTGTCAAGACTTATGCCGACGAGGCCAGTCCCGTGCCCAGTGTGACCGGTCTGTACGAAGGAGCTCTGTGGTACGAGCGTGAGGTCTACGACATGTTCGGTGTCTTCTTCAGCGGCCACCCCGATCTGCGTCGTATCATGACCGACTACGGTTTCGATGGACACCCTCTCCGCAAGGATTTCCCCTTGACCGGCTACACTGAGCTGCGCTACGATGAAGAAAAGAAGCGCATCGTCATTGAGCCGCTTGAGCTGACGCAGGCTTTCCGGAACTTCGAGGGAGGCACCGCTGCTTGGGAACCTGTTGGTTCCGGTGTTGACCGGAAACCTGACTCGGTACGTTTGGTAACTAACTCCTGGTGAATCAATGAAAACTAATATGACAATATAGTTCAAGCTCCCGACCCCCAAGCCGGAGGAGAAGAAGGAGGATGAAAAGAAATAGAGCTCCAGAATGTATCCGTATTTCTCTTTTCAGTTGTTTGTATGTACATACCGCGTATACGTCGAGGAATCTTTCGATTCAATGCCGTTGAATATACGTAGTAGCACATCGTAGTACTCCGTAGGTGATAATCCCAATTAAAATCCCCGCCATTGGACACAGACATGCGCAGCATACCAGGTAAACCACAGCCATGAACGAGAGTATCGATTAAAAGCCCTCGGCGATATACAAAAATTATTCTATCTATAAAAACAATCAAAGGCGTCAGAATCCCTGTATGATGATGATGAAACGCAGCCGCAATCGAAAAGCATCGAATCCAGTTCTTGGCATTTATCCGCCGCAGAAAAAAGTAATCTCCGCATCTAACCAACTTTCCACCACCACAACTCCTACACACCACCTAACCAGCAATCCTCCCCAAGAGACGAGACAAAATGCCAAAGCGCAAATTCTCCGACCTAAACGACCGATCCTCCGGGCCCAGCGACATTAAACTCGCGCGCCTGACCGCCAAATTCGAAAACGGCGTAACCGCTTTATCGCGGGCCCTCAAGACCGCCCGGGCCTTTGAGCGCCAGAAACTCGGCCGGCGAGAGAAGACCGCCAAGAGCGAGAATAAGCCGGAGGCGCTGGCGAGAATCGAGGAGGAGATTCGGGTGATCAAGGTAGGCGATGCGATTCGCGACTGGTTCCACCGAAACCAAGGCGCAAGTGCGAAGGATTGACGCTGACGCTGACGCTGACGCATGCGACAGGCTCTCAATTTCCAGGCTACGGCGGAGAAATACCTCTTCAAGCAGCTTGTCAAGACGAAGCGGATTGCCGAGTCGCCTGTTTTTCTGAAGTTCAAGGAGCGGAAGAATATCTCTACGGAGGGGCCGCGGAGCACGGCTGAGGCGAATGTCACGGCGCGGCTTTACAAGTCGAATCCGGTGAAGAATGTCTTTCCGGGTATTATGGACGGGATCAGGCAGTTACTTGGATTGGAGAGTGCGCCGGCAGGCAAAAAGAGTGGGCCAGAACAGAAGAAGGGGTCCGCCGACCAACGGAAGAGTGAAAGCAAAGAGCCAGAGCCAGAACTATCGTTGGATGGGAGATCGGAGCCGGAGACAGGATCTGACGCAGACAACCGAAAGGCTACGTCCAAGGCCACTGCGAGGTCCGCGAAGCTAGCTTCCGAGGAAGCAGACGGAGGAGAAGGAAGAGACATCGACATGGACGACGCCGAAAGCGTAGACTACTCGCACTTCGACGCACGGCTGGCCTCAGACTCCGGTTCCGACAGCGACGGCGAAAGCGACGCCGAAGAAGCCTCAAACTCCGACGACTCCAACAACCCAGCCCACTACTCCGACATCTCTCGTTCCGTCTCCCGCTCCCCCTCCCCCGAGCAACGCACGAAGAAATCCAAAAAGTCCCCCTCCACCCCAGCGACAAGCACAACCTTCCTCCCCTCTCTGACAATGGGAGGATACTTCTCCGGCTCCGAGTCCGAGCCCGAAGACCTCGAGGGCGCCGCGGGGCCACCGCGCCGAAAGAACAGAATGGGCCAGCAGGCTCGCCGTGCCCTGTGGGAGAAGAAGTACGGGAGTGGAGCGAACCATATCAAGAATCAAAATGAGAATGACTGGAAGAATAGGGATAGTGGCTGGGATACGCGTCGGGGCGCTACGGATGGCTCCGAAGGGCCGAGAGGGAAGCGTGGCCTGGGTCAGGGACGAGGGGGCGATAGATTCCGACAGAGAGATAACGACGCCACCGGTGGTGATCGGCCGCAGCGTGGTCCTCCCGGCGGCTCCAACAAGAATGTCAAGGATGATAAGCCGTTGCATCCTTCTTGGGAGGCGGCCCGGAAGGCTAAGGAGCAGAAGTCCATGGCGGCTTTCCAAGGAAAGAAGGTCACGTTCGATTAGCTTGCATTGTCTCTTACGAATGAGAATACCCTGCGAAGCAATTTCTGGAATTGTTGATGTATATATTGCATTGTTGATATGTTCAAAATAGGTATCATGCATAAAATGCGAGGCTAATAGCCCGCTCAAGCTGTCATATGACAATGTCCCCATTGGAAAATTGCATTGCATGTAATCACAGGTATAGCACACGCGTCTTCATTAACTTACGTCCATTTATTCGCCCATAAACTGCATCCACCTCGTATCCGGTGGACACCCTTGGGACGCCTTCATGTCACTCCCAAGGCCCTGTTGAGCATCAGTCTCAAAGCACGGAATGGCAGTAAACTCGCCCAGTTCCTGCGGAAAGTTGGAGACAAAGTGGTCGAATCCCAAAGGCGGCATTTGAGAGAACGCATGGGGTGCGGAAAAGTCCGACGAGCCCGCCATATCTGTGCTGGCGACATCGCCTTCCATGGTGTCGTTCCCTACCTCCGTGCCGGTCATCGGTGTGACAGGTACAGGAGGGATCCCTGTGCCAGGGCGCGCCGGAGTATACTGTTCAGGGAACGTGACCGTTGTCCCTGGGGAGAGAGGGCCGGTCTTCCATAGCATCTCCCAGTTCTTGAAGCGATCGTAGGCGGACTCGGCGAAACCGGCATTTCTTTGAGCCTGTGTTTCGCTCCACTCTTCAAGACGGCGAATGGCTCGCTCGAGCGCCTCGATCACGCTGACGGCGGACCTCGCGGAGCCCACTCCCATCGACATGATTTTGATCAGTGCCATGCCCTTTTCTAGCGCTTCGCGCAGCCTCTCTGTCCGTTTGGTCAAGCTCTGCGCTAGGATGACCAGCAGCGCGGCGCGACAGGAACTGAATTCGGTAAAGGACGCTCGAGCAAGACCGGTTTCGTCACGGAGCAGCCGACAGAGATCAATGATCTCGAGCGCCGCCTCGACGCAGTCGGTGACGAGCGTTGACCAGTTTTTTGAGAGTCCAGATGTTGCCTTGAACGGGGGCCCTTGAAAAACAGCTGGGTTGGTGGACTTCATGCTGCTGAAAAGGAACGGTCGCCCAATGAAGATTCTCGTTAAGCAGTAGTCGAGTTTCAAGTGTACATTCGAACGGAATAGGGGGCCGGAGGGGTTCAAGTCTCGACAATCAGTCTCTTCTGGTAAAGTAGCCCACCAGTCCAGCAGACTTTTTCTCAGACTGAGTAACCGCTCAAGACAATCCTGCTGTTGACCTTTCCGAGATTTCCTCAACACGGATCTGCTAATGTTAGGCTCGTATGAATGACTAAATTCAGGTATACGCACATCTCGTTTGAAACTTCACCCAGTTTCAGAGTCAACTTGATCAATGTCACCATGTTAGTGTGGTTGGACACTTGCCCGGTGGGCATCAGACCGGGAAAGTCGACCGGCATCGCGGCGTCAACGTCCGCATCAGATAAAGAAACCGGTCTTCCATGAAGGATACTAACGCGCCTGTTTTGATGAGCATACGGCGACTAACCTGATCAAGGAGAATGACCTACTTCTCTATGGTGTACGCCGTCCAAAAGACGCGGTTGCGGACCTCGATCATCCGCGGACTGAGTCCTTCGCCCTGATACTTCCGATGCATACCGTTCTGGATAGCCATCTTCAGTGCTAGACCAAAGTATGTATAGCAGAGTCCAGATGTGTCGAGAGGTAGTAGATACGTCCCTATCAGCAGACAGGCCTGAACACTCCGGACAGAGGCAGTGGCGATGATATCGGGAAGCAATTTCGACGCAAACTGGTAAAAGGTGAGCCCGACTTCGTCTTCCGAGAAGTGATGGTCATCATTAATCGATGAGTCGGCTGATAATCGATTGACAGGAGTGGCAGACTCCATGTGAGCAAACTGTGTCCCAACCGCTAGGACCATGAGAATCGAGCAAACCGAGCCAGCATCGTCGGACAAAAGACTTGATGGGTTTGTATAACATGTGTGCATTTTTTCCAGTAGCCAGTCCTCTTCCACGTAGAAATTATTGGTCTGGGCGTACTTGAAGAAGATTTGAACCAGAAAATCTGCCACATAACGAGGCGGCAGACAGGTGATGGCTGCCGAGACCATGGAAGAACCTGACTGTAGCTGTGTCGCCCGCCATCTCTCTTCAAATGGTTCCGCTTCGGTAGATGCCTGAACGATCAGCAAAAGTGAGACCGTGGGTATCGTCAATACATACCTCCGGTGCGGCAGCTTTCATCCATTCATCAATTTTCTTCCGAATCTTCATCGAAAAGTTCAAATATGAAAACTCTCCCGAGTATTCTATGTCACGATCAGCCAACTCACTAAGCAAATCAAGAGGAAGCTCTATACATACGTGTCGTATTATCAGGCAAAGCCTTGATCATAAAATCCTCGTCGTCAATAGCAAGGTCCTCAAGGTCCTCGCCCTCAACACGAGTCGAGGGGACATCAGACTCGGAGCCTCGGTGCTTACTCTTCAGCTCCTCAGCCGCCTTTCGCAACGACGGAATGTCAAAGGAGATGTTGGGCACATAGTACTCTAGAATGCGCTCCATGAGTCGGACCCGCTCCCCCTCAGCAATATCGTGACGGCTGAGGCCGGCGGTGCGCTCCAGAAGGCTGACGGTACGTAATGAGTTTGCGGACCACAACAAAAAGATTGTAATGTCAAAGATAAAATCAAACTTACGAGACTGACGATGAGCGAGCAAGTTTCTCTGCATGATCGGGGTGCGTAAAGACACATTGTCGCCGATAGCGCAGACACCGCCGACAGGGCACGCCTCCCTCGCACTTCTCCTTGACTCGTCGACAACCATCGCATCTGAGAAAGTCAATTATCGGCAACCTCTCAAAATGAAGTAACAAAAGAAACGTAGCATATGGGGGGTCATGAAAGGCGGAACTTACGCTCTCACAGCTCTTTTGCGGTTTTCCTCCGAAACGCGGGGACGTTTTGGATTCCCCAGAGATGCCGGGGTAGAAACATCCATGACAGTCTTGAAATAATGAACTCAAGGAGGATGATGGATAACCATCGTCTATCCCTCAGGAACAATACGAATGAAGGGCAGATCCTAGTTTACTTCCACCAGTCCAAGTTGAGGTCGAACCGAGTGCTTAGCTGGGGGGGAAAAGCCGATGCGCCGGGGCGGTGTCTGTTAGTTTTCTCCGGCAGTGGGGAAATTAACAAGGTCTTGTGCTCCCGGCTGATGAACCTGATAAGCAAAGGCGCAATTCCCCACAGATCAAAATAGCATTGCATAGGTACGAGGGTTATGACTCTCTACAGCCTCTTATTTACGATCGTGGTCGTACCTGGGCAAGAATATATCTGTGCTCTAACTCAGCAATTACTTTCGAGGGATTGCGTTGTCACCTGATCCATGCCTCAGGCATTCCGTCTCTATATATACTTAGCGAACCCACTCCTGATATGCTGCTGATCATCCACGTTCACACGTCCAGAGTCAGGAGAAATCAATCTCAAAGAACATCAGAAACCATCCACATTCATTCCCAATCCCTTCTCGACACCAATATCCAACAGTTTCTTCCCAATCACCAAATCCATGATGCCCATGCCCACGCACTTGAAAACCACATTACACCCCTCCGGCACCACAATCGGCTCCGACTTCCCCAGTCTCCCAAACAACTCCCCAATCTCAACCAACTGCTCCCCTCGTACCTGCGCCTTGATCAGCTCCCCAGATTCCTCAAGACAAGCCTCCCGAGAATCAACATAGATCTGCCCACCTCCTGAGAGGACCGTCTCCGTGTCAACCTCGCACATATGCGGCTTGTACGACCCAATCAGCGAAATAAACCGCTGCTTAGGCGCAGACGTAGCCGTAGACGTAGACGAAAGATACCCGTAGGGAAAATTCGGCTCCGTAGACGGCGTGCAGCTGAAGACGACGTCGCACGAGGCGACCTCCGCGCGCAGTAGCGCCTCATACTCAGCATCATCAGTCCCCTCCCTGGCCAGCGTGGCGAACACGATATCCGGATGAGAACGTCTCAGCTCCACGACCACCTCCCTCTCCAGCTCCTCCAGCCGCCTGCGACCCCGGTTGATGAAGGTGATTCGCCGCACCAGTCGCGGAACGAGCAGCAGTGCCAGCCGAGCGTGCCACTCTGCTTGACGACCCGAGCCGAAAATCAAGATATGCTTCTTGGGGATAGACGTGCAGCGCGTAAATAGCGTCATGGTTGCGAGGGCCGTGCGAAAGGCTGTGATTTCTGCGGCGCTGAGCAGGCCGAGGAGTCGGCCTTCCGGCGAGAAGATGTTGATCACCCCGATGATGCCTTCGCGCTGCGAGGCCGTGACGATCTTGATGCCTGTGCTGGCTGTGTTGGAGACGGGCATGAAGAGCGATAGATTCTGGTCTTTGGTGGTGATGGTGGTGCGGAGGGGTTGATGGACGAGACGCTCTGGTTCTGGTTTTGTTGTCTCTGATGAGACGGTTATCAGGGCTTCGCTCAGGGCGTCGAGTAAGATGTGGCATTGTTCTGGAGTTAGGTTTCTCAGAATGCGAGAGACGTCTGGTTCGGACAGAAGATGCATCTTGGGCCTCAGAAATTGATGTATTCTGCAACCGCAGCAAGCTGTGTTTTCTCGTTAATATAAGAGTCACTTGTACTAGTAGACCCTCATTTATCGAGTCACTAAATGATACTCTGTCCCACTGATAGTCCACGGCGATGTCGGAGGTGGAGTTAAAATGCGCTGGGATTGTTTAGCTGCATGTCGGAAAGAAGTCCAGATAGTGGCCGGTCCTAACCGAGTATTAACCAATTCCTTTGTAAATGGGATATTGATGCTCAACGTGGTCCATTTATTATACTACGGGTACATCCGACCCCGAGTCTCTTTCAAATGATCAAGAAGCATTCACGGAGGTGAGATTGCAGACCGAGTCTAGTAAAATACGAAAAAAGCTAAGGTATCGTCTATATAAACAGCAATGAATATCCCCTTGCAAGGTTACAATTTCAGCAGGTATTGAAACCAATCTGGATCAATATCCAGCCCCTGGCTCTTCAGGAGTATATTTAGCACAGTGGTCCGGTGTTGCTTCTGTTGCTCAGGACTTTTCTCACTGTTCTGATACCAGTCTTTTGCTCGACGCAAGTGTTTTTCGGTGAGAACGGCCAACGCCAGACGGTATAGTAGGTCTCGGATGTCCGGTGGCGGTGAGTGGCGAGCCTGTTGAAGCACCGTTACCGACGTGCCCAAATCTTCTGAGGCGATAGCGTGCATCCACGATTGCCACCAGGTAAACTGTGGAAACTGCCAGGGGACGATGGTGTCTAATCCATTGTCAACGTGGAGGATCATTTTCGCGAGCTTGGATCCCAGCCAGGGATTGTTTCGAACAGCCGCGTATATCGGAAAGTTCCCAGCCGCATCGGGGATCAATGGATTTGCTCCTCGCCTGAGAAGAAATGCCAACACCGTGTAGACGTCGTCCACAAGCTGCCTTGTCTCCAAGAGCAGCATCAGAGGTGATTGCCGGGCCATGTTGAGGTGATTGACATCCGCTCCCCTTTCTACCACGATCTGGAGTAATTGGTATATTGAAGGATCATAATACCAAGAGCCCAGGAATCTTATGAGCTCATGTACGCATGTGTCGCCTATGCTGTTGACTCTTGCGACATCTAATTTCTCACATATCAAGGTGGCAAGCCGGGTGTCACACTTCTGGGAGGCAGAGCGAGTCTTAAAGCAGCAGTGCAAGAAGTGTGTCAATAGACGCTCACAGCTCGGACAAATCGTTACATCCGGATCAGCGCCATTGCCCAGAAAGGTCCTGAATAATGCGTTGAGGTGACTGTTAACGTCAGCCCAAGCATTGTATGAATTTGCGAGGAAGAGCTTGAACAGAGATGTTATCTGCTCGGTTGTGAGATCGGCGGCCTTGGCCGTCAGCATCTTGTCAACGTGACGTCCATGATCCCAGCTCATGGTCGGTGAGACGAGTTCCACAGCCCTGTGTATCGGAGTCACACCAACGTTGTTGGGTATATGAGGATTGGCCCCGGTCCCCAGAAGCTGGGTCACAATGCTCCTTTGATGATCATGGTTTAAGCTTCCTGCTGAAATGGCCAGATGCAGAGGGGTGTTCCCGTCCGCATTTCGATGGTCAAGCGTGAGTCGAGCAGAATCTTGCTTGACCATGGGCACGATTTTGCCCACCCGATAGCCGAGTAGAAGCTTGACAATCTTCTCGTCTCGATGGTCAGCAGCGTAATGCACTGGCAGATTACCATTCCAATCCTCAATATCAATTGCTGCCCCTTCACTCAGCAAGGCTATCACCTCGTCGGCTTGTTCGTTCATGACAGCTCGATGAAGCTCCGTGTAGCCCGATTCGTCTTGGTAGTTCAGGAGAATGTTCGCAAAGGTCTCGTCAAACATAGACAGGGGATCTTCAATCTCAGGAAGGTCTGAGAGATGAGCCCAAAGACTAGTAGGGCATGCCTCGGTTGTGCTCGGCGCGAAGGAGACGAGGTTGTTAGCCTGCGAGTACCTGGAAGCATCGCCTTTATATGAGCATGTGGTCCCATGTTGAAGAGGAGGTCTATTGAGTTCTCACATCACATCTGCGTGATCGCTGACCGGTGATGACGGAGTATCATCCTCATCGGCCGGCATCGCTTGGTCGATCGGCAATCCTTGTGACAATGTCCCAAGATCTCCAGCTCGTCGCTCAGCCTTTCTAAAGCCCCAACGCTTGAAACAGTTCTTGTACGAGCGTCTTCTGCTCCCTTGCTCAGCCGCCAAGTATTAACCTCAGAGGTATCCATGGTACTCACGATTTGTAGAATCCCCGTCTCTGCATCTCCAACATGACCTCGGTACAGGTCAAATCTTGTTCCAGGTAGAGCTGTCTGAGATCTTCCTTTATGTCCTCCCAATCTGTTGTCATGTTTGGCAAGAGTCGGTAGACTCAAGTCGCGAGAAAAGGGAAACAGGACGACAACGACCAGACAAGGGCCCTAAACTCGTAGCAAAAGTGCCAAAAGCTGTGCGGCGTGTGCCTTCTCGAAAGACGACTCGAAACACGAAACAAGAGCGGAGAGAGCGCAGACGACATGACCAGAAAGAATAAGTAGTATAACTGAATATTCTCAGTGAGATAGACAGCTGGATTAAATGAGAAATTCCATGGCCTCACTGTCCTTCGTTCAGACCCTCGCCTGACGACTCATCCACCGAGGCAATAACCGAAAGGTGCTTTTTTCGAAGGGCAGCACAGCCTGACGCCTGCGCCATCCTCCCCCGTTCTCGCAAATTTTATTCTCGCCTTAGTTATGAAAATCCTCAATGGAAATATATTTTGACTGTGTCTTTCGATCAGTATCAATGTCGACGTTCAGGGGAGCGTGTTCCGTCCCGGCCGGGTCCGCGGAGGGAAATTACTGTGCAGTAATGGGAAAGGGACAGGCTTCCAGGGCGGTGGAATCATGCATGCGGTGGTTGACTGTTAATCGCGACAAGTCAGATGAGATAGTTCTTCTCCGGGTGCTGAATAAAAGTCTCCGTTGTACGGCAGTGTACCGGTTTGGTCATTTTCAATATGGAGGAAATCGATCCAACATCCCGGGAGAACAGGGGGCCAGGGGCATAGTTCATCGGATCAGGGGCGAGGCAGAAGACAAAAGTACTGCACTCTAGTCACATACTGCTCTGCTCGAGAAACAGCCCGATCATCACCAATGCAGGCTTAGAAAACCCTGCTTGACAGAGTTTACTGTTCAGGCATAGTGGTGAAGCTGCAGTTGCAGCTTATGCGCTATACTCTTCTCTGACTAGGTAAGATTTTCTTACGTCAAAGAGTGGTTTGCGTGGTCCGTTATTAAGAAGGATGCGGTGTGGTCGGTGTGAGGAGTCTGTGAGGCTGTGACAAAAATGAGAGAAAGTACGTGGAAGAAAGTACCGTAAGGCTAACGCAGAAGGTGGAAAGGGGCAGCCTCGGATTGGTAAAGGGCGAACGTGGCAATGTGTTGGCACACTGATATTCAAAGACTGATGGCGGTTGTGACAATGATGGACATGGATGTGAGTCTCTCTCTCTCAAAGTTCAGAAGGGCAGTTTCCGGCAGGCAAAAGTACCCTGCAGGTACTTTTGCTCTGTCAGTTGCATTTCCTTTCCGTCCCACTTTTCTTGTTTGCTTGCGTTCTTTTCTTGATTTTTCGCTTAACGTATGTCTGGAATCCCTGCAGGATGGTGTGTTGCCACACCGCATCCTACAGGATTAAGCAAAAAGGTACCCCATCGTTGTCGGGTCCACGGTTTGCTTACGCCGGAGACCCCAGAAGGGACAAAGTGCGTAGTACTTTTTCCCCCATTCCTTTCTAGAAAGTCATTATCATTAATCGATGCAGGAGCTAAAGCTGAAACACTAACGCCATCTAAATGCATCTTCGCCAGCAGGACACCACGGAATCAGGCAGCAGAAAAAATATGCATAACGATACAAAAGGATTTTCAGCCAGAACGCAGGATGGTATCAGAAGTACAAAAGAAAACTCAACAGGATGACGATCAGTTGCTCAGACGGAAAGCCTGGCGGGCTCTGCGCTTGAGTTCAGCAAACATGGCCTCCTGCGACTGCTTGGTACGCCCGACGGCCTCGGTGTTTTCGACGGCGCGTCTGAGCAGGAATCCCATGCATTCCTTGACCGATCCCCAGGTGAGAAGCTTGTACACGTTAGGCGATTCCACGAACGAGTTCTTGCCAGTGGGCTCGGGGCTCTGGAAGCCTTCCAACAGCTCGCAGCTGACTTCGTCTGCCATGCCCTGGAGCTGAGCGTACGAGAGATCCACGCCCTTGTCCTCCCCCTGGCTTGCCTGCTGGAGACGCAGCGCGTGTGCCTTGCGGACAGAATCACGGTTGTGTGTGGCGATGATAACATTAACGTGTGGCAGCTCGGTCTTGAGTTCCTCCGACGCGGGCTTGAGCATGGAGTTGTACCGTCTGGTGAGGAGAGCTTCGACAATGCCGTCGTAGCAATCGTCGGTTTCCTCCTTCGTCGACCAGATCAAATGGCGAGGCTCGGTCTTGAGATAGGCTCCACGGACCAGCTTCACACCGAGGGTGTAACCTTCCTGGCGAGCGATCTCCAGATGCTTGGCGAGAGTGGTCGGGGTCGAACACAAATAGGCCTGGTAGGTGTTGTAGAAAATGGCACGGCCAGGTGTCTGCGAATTGCAGTACTTCTGATACTTCATGGTCCAGTTCTCGATTCCGGGCTGCACCGCCTGCTCCTCGGCATCGACGAGCAAACGTACGTTACGGGACATAGCCAAGTCACAAACTCGCTGGATTGCTTCGTCCATGAACGGAGAGGGGGCGGCCTTCTTCTGCAAGAGGTCCAACGCCTGGACACCCATACCAGTGAACCTAGGGCAGTTAGTTGATCGGCTCAAATTAATTTTTAGAAGGGAATCAAAAGGAAAACATACTTCAGAGCGACGAAATCGCCTTCCTGTGCCATATCCACAGTCTGCAGAGTTCCGTCCAACCACATCTGAACCTCTTCGCGAGCGGCCTTTTCATCACGAGGGCTGACGTTGCTCTCACCAACCAAGACCTCCTTGGCGTAACCCAGAAGGACGCCTCGGTATCCGAGATTCTTGATAGCGCGGATGGACTGCTGAACTTCTGGCTTGTTTTCTCCTGCGTTAAACTGCTTGTAGATCGTGTGCTTGACGAGCATATTCAGCAGAGGATTTTTGGTAACGTCGAGAAGAGGCGTTTTGGGATGCGCCAACACTGAAAGGGTATAGATGCATGGCTTCAGTAGAAGTGAAGATGAAGAAACAGAGAGGATCATCAAGGACCGCAGGACAGATGAGAGAGGCAGTTTTGCGAGCGGCGAGGTTGGCTCCTTCTTGGGGGATGGAGGAGCTTGATGCAACAGGCTACTAGCTGATGTCGCTGCGATGGATGATTTCGCATTGCTGGTGCCGCTGACATATCGGGGAGTAGGATAAGTCGTGGGGATGCAAGACAGAGCCCGCAAAGGACGGCGGGATGCCTTCATTGTTGTGGTTGATAAGGTGGCGGTACCTGAGCAAGAAACCCTAGGATGAGCGGCGACAATGCTGAGGTATTGATGGATGATGATCAAGTAGTTGGAATAAGGATAAGGATGTTGATGAGTTTAGTACTCGAGATACTGAGGAAATTATAGACAAATTATTATCCTTAAAGAGACTACTTGGTCCTGAAAGAAGTGATAGTACAGCCGGTGGAAACCGCCTGAGGGCCGGAACGGTCAGTAATATTATTCCTTTGGAAAGAGGCCATGTAGAGTGGCGCCGTCTGCCAGCGGGTGTGATACAAGATTGATAATCATTTCATATCTTGGATCCACCCATAGAACAGGATCGACCACTAGTCCTGTATGCCCTTGACTGAGTTACCACTACGGAATGACGATCAAGTTTGATTTCCTGTTTGATATTGACTGTTCTACTATAGGATATGATAACCATAAAGAGTGACGAATGTAAGTCTGTATTTAGGATAAGCAGGAAGCCTCAGCTTGTGTCAGTGGCCAATGTCGACAAGCTGACATCAAGCAGTCACGGACTCAATCCAATCTGGGAACGATAATCAATCTTAAGACAACCGGTTCGCGGGCCGGCCACTGTGTCTCCACATCAGACAAGCCGCTTGACCGGGCCGGTCACTTTTGCCTGGAATGCGAAAGAACGCGTGACCGTGAGCAGGTGACCTCGATATTCCCATGAATCTGGCTTGAACTAAGGCAAGGTAATAATATTACGATCACTTTGTGCAGCCCAGGTTACACAATAGAGCAGTCCTACCTCATCCTACCAAGTCGCGTGACTTGAGGAATGAACTGGAACATGCCGAGAATAGAAGGCCGATGTGCCGGGTCTAGCTCTATGCCTGGTCTTTGAGGCAGACACACGTTCCAGGCGTGGAAACCAATCGAATATGGCCTAGCGCAACTTGACTAGGTAAAATGTCTGATCACGTGCCTTAATCAGCCAATGAGCATACTGGGATATAGATCCAGATGAATCAAGCTTTTCTAGAACAAAGATGTTCGACAGTGAAGAATTATTGTGCAGACCTTTGAAGGCCGAGAAATGGCCGTCAGTTCTCGTTATTAACAGCTTTATCATTGGGGGTATGTGCCAGCTTCTGGTCGTTCGAGACTTCCAGGCTTTCCTGCTTCTACATTCTTCCCGGAGAAAAACCTGGGTTTTTCAGAGAGGATCATACTTATCCATTCTAACATGTCGGCTCAAAAGAATACTTCTTCCATCTGCGCCAACATTCCTACACCGGTTGATTACCTCCGGCTCTTTTAGCATGGCAGCCACACTGCCGCAGATCTTGAGCTGTCAACCCCACAATTCTCGTTCGATATCTTTCCAGACCAATAATGCTGGGTTCTGGAAGCCTCATCCGAACACCCTTGAAGTCAAAACGCTACCAGCTACCAATTTATCTTTCTCTGCAGGCAGTCTTAGTTGTTTGTCCTTGCCTTGCATGACTTCAGTATGAGGAGGCCTCCTTCGCCTAAGGGCCTCGAGGAGGCTAGAGTTGAAAGGTCTCCCTCGGATGAATATGACTACAGGGATGCAAAGGGATTGGGACACACAATGGACCCAACACGAACACGCAACGAGCCTTGTCGGGCAAGGAGGACGTTGACAGGCTCTGTGAGAATGACATTGACCGGCAGCCGCGTAATTGGCTGGAGAGACTCTGGAGATGGATAGCATGATTCACTCAGAGAATGTTGTTAATATAGATGTTGTAGAGCTATAGACTGTTCCAACACAATTGGTGTTTAGCAATCCATAATTTACAGAATATAGAACCCCACTCCGCAATGCGGAGAAGTGGCCGGAGGTGTCACCGCATCGATATTTCCATTAGTTAATAAGAGATCTAATCTGGAGGTTCAAATCTCTGCAGAATTGATAACATAGATATCATCTACTTGATATCTTTAGAAAATATCTATGCATAGGGTAATGGAAATCCTCTCGGCTGCTCGTACCGGGCACATTTTGATAGTATTATCCGGCCCGGTTGAGGCGTGTCCCACCCGGAATGCGTACCGGACCATACAGTTACACGGTACACCGTACAGCTACCTAGCCGGCAGCGATTACTCAGACAGAAGCAGTGGTATTACCATTACCATGACCGACCGACTTCCACGCCACTGGTGATTATGCAGCACTTGGTGAGGGGAACAGAACGAAGAATTTGGAGAATGGATTCATGTTCAGTAATGTACGGTAATCATGCTGACTAATCGTCTTCTTCGTCTCTGACTGGCTCATTCCACCGACCTTAGCCGGTCCCTCGCTTTAAAGGTACAGGAGCTTTCCCCGCGCAGGCTTTCGACTTGTTTCTTGTGCTTCATTTTCCATCTTTCCTTACCCTTTTCTGCTCGTGACTTTTCCTTGATTTTATCGCTTGCAGGGTCAAGGATCTTCAAAATGCAGTCCTCGTTGCTCCCCCGCGTGCGAGCGCAGCCATTCGCAAAATGCCGTTCTCTTACTAGCAGCTTTGTTCGTCCTAGTAGGGCGATGGGCACTTACGCTACTTTCAAGGTGCCTCGCATCGACAATGAACCTAACGTAAGTTTTTCGACTTTCGTCCACGCGGGAAATTGATTCTAACGTCAGTAGAAACACTATGCCCCTGGCTCGCCTGATCGCAAAGCTCTGGAAGATGCCCTGGTCAAGACCAAGCAGTCTGCTCCTCTGAACGTACCGCTTGTGATTGCAGGCAAGGAGGTTGGTTTATCAAGTGAACACTTATACTGAATCAAGAGACTGACAATTCTCAGATCAAGAGCTCGCAAACCTTCACACAGCCCAACCCTGCCTCTCGTGCCCCGGTGGCCACCTACTCCAACGCCACCGCCGCCGACGTTCAGGCGGCTATTGACGCGGCCCTGGAGGCTCGCAAGTCGTGGGCCGCTACATCGTTCGCAGACCGTGCGAGCGTCTTCCTCAAGGCTGCTGATTTGATCTCGACCAAGTACCGCTATGACATTATGGCGTTGACCATGCACGGACAGGGCAAGAACGCCTGGCAGGCGGAGATTGATGCTGCCGCTGAACTGTGCGATTTTTTCCGGTTCGGCGTCAAGTACGCTGAGGACATGTACGCTCAGCAGCCTGTTCACCACGCTCCTGGAGTCTGGAAGTGAGTTACTTTGCATATTCGATCAAGAATGACAATGGCTAACTAGCGCAGTCGCGTTGAATACCGTCCCCTCGAAGGTTTCGTCTACGCCATCAGCCCCTTCAACTTCACTGCCATTGGTGGTAATCTGGCTGGCGCCCCTGCTCTGATGGGCAACGTCGTTGTCTGGAAGCCGTCCCCTGCTGCCATCGCGTCCAACTGGCTGGTTCACCAGATCCTTTTGGAGGCCGGTCTGCCCAAAAACGTCATCCAGTTCGTCCCCGGTGATGCCGAAGAAGTCACCAACACCGTACTCAACCACCGCGAATTTGCTGCCCTTCATTTCACCGGAAGCACCGCCGTATTCCGTTCCTTGTACGGAAAGATCGCACAGGGTGTCGCCGAGGGCAAATACCGCAGCTACCCTCGCATCGTCGGCGAAACCGGTGGCAAGAACTTCCACCTCATCCACAAGTCGGCCGACGTCCGCAACGCCGCCGTGCAGACTGTCCGTGGTGCCTTCGAATTCCAGGGCCAGAAGTGCAGCGCCACCTCCCGCGCGTACGTCGCATCCTCCATCGCCGACCAGTTCCTCGAGCAGGTCGTGTCCGAAACCAAGCAGCTCAAGATCGGCGAGCCCACCGACTTCACCAACTTCTGCGGCCCCGTCATCCACGAGGCCTCCTTCAACAAGCTCTCCCAGGTCATCGAGGACGCCAAGAACGACTCCGAACTCGAGCTCCTCGTCGGCGGCACCTACGACTCCTCCAAGGGTTGGTACATCCAGCCCACCGTCTACCGCACCTCGAACCCCGACCACCCTCTTCTCTCGCGCGAGCTCTTCGGCCCCATCCTGGTCGTGCACGCCTACAACGACGCCACAGAGGCCGACTTCTCCAAGATCTGCGAGAAGATCGACCAGAGCGGCGAGTACGGTCTCACCGGCTCCGTCTTCGCGCAGGACCGCGAGGCCGTCCGCGTTGCGGAGGATGCTCTCCGCAACAGCGCGGGTAACTTCTACATCAACTGCAAGAGCACGGGTGCTGTTGTCGGCCAGCAGCCCTTCGGCGGTGCCCGTGCAAGTGGGACCAACGACAAGGCTGGCAGCGGGAACTTGCTCTCGCGGTTCGTCAGCCTGCGCTCGATCAAGGAGGAATTCGTTCCTTCTTACAAGGTCGAGTATCCCAGCAATGCGTAAGCTGGGCATGACATGTACTTCGGTTCGGTGATTAATATTCCCCATATGTTGATGTATTGATGCATTTACTTTTTGTTTCGTTTGATTTCTTTGCATGACTGGCGTTTCGCATTACGGATGCATGACCTAAAAATCCGAGTTCCTTGACACGTGAATGGATATATTCACACTTTTACTTGAATGAGTCTATGATTGCATTCAATGACAAAATCGTCGACTATTTATCATCTGAGCAATTCTTCAAGAGCTTCTGCATACTCTCCATCGCATTCTTCGCATACGGAATAATGTCGTACTTCTTCCCCTTCCCCTGATTCCCCCCGTCAAAGATCTCCATCGAAAACCACCCCCGGAACCCGGTCTTGAGGACCGCCCGCGTCACCTCCTCAATGGGCAGGTACCCACCGTCGTAGGGCATAGGCCGGAAATCATGGCTCCAGCGCCCCCGCGGCCGAAGCCCATTGATCACCTTATCCTCGATCGGCCGGGTGGGCTTATACGCATCCGAAATCTGCAGTAGATAGATCTTCTCCGGCGGGATCGACCGCGCCAGCTCGTCCATACTCGCCGCGAAGCGTCGGTTCAGCTCGTCGAGTTCCATGTCGTCTATACGGCCGGAAATGGTCCGGGGATCGCCCCATTCGGACCCTGCGGTCTGGAAGGTATCCAGGCACAGACCGATGTTGGGGCGGTCGACTGCGCGGACGATCTCCCAGACGTCTTTCCAGGTGGGGGCGTGGGTGGACCAGCACCAGTTCTCGTAGGCGAGGCGCATGTTGCGTTTTGCGAGCAGGTCGGCTAGTTCGCGGAGGTCGGCGACGATCTCGTTGCGGTCCGTGGTGATTTTCTCGGCGGGGGCGTCTGTTGAGCCGACCTTTTGTCATTATTGTCATTATCATTAGCTTTTGCGGTACGTAGTAGGACTGGAGCGGCGTAGGCATACCTGCAGCAGATCCGTCCCGACAACATTCATGATCTCAACCCATCCGTTGACTCGGGTAAAGGCATCCTGGCGCTCCAGCGACCCGCGCGGCCAGCCCTCGAAGTTCGCAAACGGCTGTAGCATCATCACCTTGAGATTATTGGCGTCGCAGAGCTTTCGGATCTCGCCAGCTACGGAGATGATCTCGGCGAAGTTCTCCGAGGCGACTTGGTGGCCCAGGGTACGTGAGCCATAGTCGATGATATCGGGGAATGAGAGCTCGATGGCTGTAAAGCCGGCTTGGCTGATAGCTTCGAGCTTCCGGGGGAGGGTGTCGGCGTTGCTGCTGCCGATTGAGCAGGTGGCATATGACAGAGGGATTTTGCGGAGGGATTCGTATGTGATACGGGGGGCTGATGCGATCATGGTGTTTCTTGTGGTCAGTGTTGTATATGATTAGGATAAGACTGGGATGGAAAATAGCAATAGAACCAGCCAGATGCACAATCACCGGGAGGAATTCAATACAAAACCTCATATCATGTGTTCCTGGAATTGAAGCTGTCCGAGGCGATGATGTAACCATGAGATCGGCCGAATTAGGGCAAAAGAATTTCAGGACATCCGGCAACGACGGAGTCGGTTTCCGACGCATTGACAATCCATCTACGCGAGAAAATGACATTGTGCATTTGGACTTCCAGTTATCGAATCAGACCAGATAATAAACTAGGTGCACACCAAGGGGTAGGGTTATGCTTCGCCATGACGTCTCCTCCGCCGTGATGTAATTCTAGCGTACGCTTCTCCAGGCCGGATGCGCTGTCCGATTGCCACTGGATGTTCGTTCAATAAGAGATGTTATTCCGTGTAAAGTAGTCGATCTTTCTATCTTCATTTTCTCAGTGCTCTGACTGGAATTTTTTTATCACCCTTGTATAGAACCCAGATCGGCCAAGTTAGAAGTATACTGTGAAACGCCATCATGCCATCATCACAAGACCCAATTCAGAGATTCAAGCGCATCGGCATTGTCGGAGCGGGGAATATGGGCTCGATGATGACCTTTGCCTTCTCCGAGCTGGGTTGCGATGTCTCGGTATGGGACGTGGACCCGAAGAATGTCGATTCGGTGATGAAGTTCGCCAAAAATGCCCAGCATCTGAAGGGCAAGATCGACGGGTTCTACAACATCGACGAGTTTACTAAGAGCCTGGAGGGCAAGGCCGAGCGCAAATTATTCCTCTTTTCCATCACACATGGTCACCCGGCAGACTCCGTACTGGGGTTGATCAAACATGACCTGAAGGCCGGCGACATCATTCTCGATGGGGGAAATGAAAACTACCGGCGGACAGAAAGAAGACAGAAAGAGTGCGCTGAGATTGGGGTTCACTGGATCGGAATGGGTGTTTCTGGAGGCTACCAGTCCGCTCGACACGGGCCCAGCTTGTCGCCTGGTGGAGATGCCAAAGCACTCGAGCTCGTCATGCCGCTCCTGGAGCGCTACTCTGCCAAAGACCGCAAGACTGGCAAGCCATGTGTCACACGAATTGGCCCTGCAGGCTCGGGACACTACGTCAAGATGGTTCACAACGGTATCGAAGGAGGTATGCTTTCGACACTCGCGGAGGCATGGTCCATCCTGCACAACGGGTTAGGCCTCAACTATGATGAGATTGGCGACCTCTTCTCCAAGTGGAACCAAGACGGCGAGCTCAAGAACAATTATCTCCTTCAGATCGGCGCAGATATGTTGCATAGAAAAAAGACACCTCAAGGTGACTACCACGGCGAAGGCGCTAGCAAAGATGATGGCTATGTACTTGACGATGTGCTTGACAAGGTGGTCCAAGACGATGATAACACCGAGGGAACTCCGTACTGGTCGATTATGGAGTCAGCTGAGCGTCACGTCTCGGCGCCCACTCTTGCCACAGCGCACTTTCTGCGTGTGGCCAGCGGGAATCGTGAAGAGAGAGTCCGAGTCGCGAAGAAACTCCATATTCCCAGCCCCAAGCCAATCGAGACCATCAAAGATCGCGGTGCGTTCATTGAGAACTTGCGCCGCGCGGTGTACTGCTCCTTCTTGGCATCATTCTGCCAGGGTCTCGAATTGATCTCGCGCGCCTCCGAGGACGAAAAATGGGACATTGACCTCGGTAGATGCCTTCAGATCTGGCGAGCCGGTTGCATTATCCAGTCCGAAGCCATCGCAGACCTTCTGCAGCCCGCCTTGACATCCAACACGCGACTCACCAATATGAAATTCGTGGACGAGGTCGCCCGAGAACTGCACAAGAATTTTGACGCCCTAAAAGAGATTGTGATTGAGGGAATCTTGTCTGATCAGTACATGCCGGCTTTATCTGCCACGTTAGAGTACTTGAAGTACGAAGGAGGAACGATGCTGCCAACCAAATTTATGGAGGCGCAGATGGACTACTTTGGCGCTCATGCGTACAACAAGCCAGGCGTGCCAGGCGAAGATCCAGGTCCAGTCAAGAAGGGTCCCCATCATTATGAATGGAGGCCAGCATAAAGTCTCCAGTTGGCGCCAGCTTTGATTTAAACCGCGTTGTTATAATCGCATATGTGCATATGTAGGACGAATGGAAATCTGTTGATGCCTTTCTCGTTATGATTTCCAATGGATTTTGCATTAAGACTGAGCTTTGCAGACCCTGTATATCGACGGTCAACCATGGATAGCGAGCTGTAGTCATTGTGGATAAGGGATTGGGAGCCCATCGCTTTGGACTTAAAGCGCCCCATCAACTATGAAACTGATACAGGCCTGGCTTTAGAGGCTGATTGCCATAAGATATCGTGTCTCCGGCATACCCACAGCTCATCTCAAACGAGGTCGATTGGGTGAAGCTGCAAAAGAATGGCTGATCGTTGGGTGATTGATGCCTGCTGATGCCTGTTGATGCCTGTTGATGCCTGTTGATGCCTGTTGATGCCTGTTGATGCCTG
>NW_025091228.1:101904-105222 GCF_018404265.1 Aspergillus viridinutans | reverse complement strand
GATACCTACTTCTATAGAGAAGTAGTATAATAGTAGAATTCTAAGCTTAATAATATTACTTAGAGAGGTCTTATATATACTATAAATATTAAAGACTAGTACTCTACTCTAGAAAAATAGTTTAGATTACCCCCTAGCTAAGTATAGTAGTAGCTAGATAATATATTTTATATAGTAGTAGATATTATTACTAAATACCCTCTATCCTTATATATTATATTAATAGTATTACTAGTAAAATAATATAGTGAAGGAGACTTAGAATTTCTATTAATTTTTAGAGTATAGAGAAACTTAGATATATCTCTATAAGAGTATATTAATAAATTAGATAAAAAGACTACTATAGTAGATTTTATATTAATTTTAAATAAGAAATAAACTAACTAATTTAATAAATTTACTAGTATAACTCTATATTATATTCCTATATAGTAGGCTACTTAGAATACCCTATAAGGAGGTTTTTATAGATGCTATCCTTAGGCCTAATAAATAAAAAATCCCTATTTTATTTCTTAAAATAAGTATACTAGCTATATATACCCTTATTAAGTATATAGCCTAACCCCTACTTATAACTATAGAAATTCTAATTTATATAATTTATATGGAAATCCTAATCTATATAGTCTAAGAAATATAAATTAGTAACCTTAAAGATAGAAATTCTATTATAAATATAAGGACTATAAGGATAAAGCTAATAAATTATTTTAGAGAATATTAGTTTTACCTCTAATACTAATATAACCTAATCTATAGGATTTCCTATACTATCCCTAGGGAGGTTTTTAGAATYAGAATTATAGAAACTATAGTTATAGTTTTACCTAAAAGCCTTATATATATTATAGTAATAAAGTATACTAATATAGATATAATAAGAATAACTTTAATAAATTCCCTAATAGTARGATAGAATACCCTGAAGGTAAGCYACCTCTAGAGTATTATAATAATTAAGAGTATAATAAGTAGCTAAATAAGGAATATAACTAAGAATATAATATTAAAGTATACTTTATAAGACTARTATAATATAATAATTATAAATAGRAATTTCCCTYTAATAAYACCCTTCATGCTCATGCTCTAGATTRTAATAATATTAGTAGATTTTATATAGATATTATAGATTTACTAATTCTTAAGGTAAAGCTAATGGAAATTCCCTTATATAATAATATAGGATTTTAATCCTAGAAATATACTATAATTAAAGTATACCTTTACACTGAGTAACTAATAATAATAATTTATTTAGACTTAGGTTATACTATAATAATTATTAATTATAAATTCCTACTTAAGTTTCTGCCTAATATTACTATCTATAATTATCTAGTATCTATACTAGTACATAATATTACTAATAGCTTTACTAGTACTTAATTTATCTTTATTTTATTATTTATCCTAGTAAAGTGCAGCACTAGGTGTTACCTTATAGAAATATAGATAGAGGTATACTTAATTTAAGGTCTTAAAGCTAATCTTCTTATTAGTATTAATATACTAGGTAAATATAGTTTTATTATTAATTTTATAAGATATAAAGCTATAATTATATCTTATAAAGATATAGAACTTCTGCTTACTATTTTACCTAAACTATATTATATAAATCTAACCCTAGTATATACTTAGAAGAAAGTTATAATACCACCCTATTTAACTATCTAAATACTAGTGAAATAGATAAAAGGTCTTTTTAAAGATTATAATTATATTTTTAAACTATCTTAATATAAGCAGGTGGCCCTCTTTTCTTATATATAAGATATAAATTTTAGTTATATTATTATTATTAATTAGATAGATTAATTAATAATACTTAACTATTATAAATAGCTTAGTCTCTTATTAGAATTTAAGGCTATAAATATCTATTATATTAATACTCTATATATCTATAATCTAGTAGTTATACTACCTAAGGACTCTACTAAAGTATTATAAGTTATAGTAAATAACTCTATAATAATAAAGCTTAATAATAGTATTTAGATATATAGTCTACTAAAAATAGCTAATGAGCTTAAGAAAGTGGTTATAGCCTATCTATTAGTATAGATAAATACTAATATAGTTAGAGTACCTAAAGAGAGGTAGATGCATATTTATCTTAAAGAAGGATAGGAATAGTAAGTTAAGAAGTCTATAAAAATCTATAATATTAGTTTTAAATACTAATAGGTTATAGATAAAATATTTAATAGCCTATATAAGCTTAGATAAATAAGTTTTTTAATAAATATTACTTCTTTAGGAGCTCTAGTATATATTTTAGATTTACTATTATAATCTATACCTCCCCTACTAAAGTTTAATAAACCATCTTTCCCACCCTTACTAGCATTTATCATTAACTAACTAATTAATAGGAAAATAAAGAGTTAAGTAGTTATTAATTTCTATAGAATTAATATAGTAGTTATTCCTAATATATATCTAGTATCTTTATAGATAGAAATTATTATAGAATATATAGGATGTCTATACATCTCCCTTATAGATATAATAGTAATATTTTACTAATAGCTATTACACCTAGACTCCTAATAATTTATAGGTATTATTATATATAAAGGGTAAGAATACTTCTATATATATCCTATAGATTTTATTAATAGCATGCCCTATATTTAATGCTAAGTGGATTTAATTTTTAAAATAATAAAAGCCTTCTTATAGATCTATATTAATAACTTTATACTATATAGTAAAAGCCTTAATGATTATATATAATATTTATCTRAATTTCTATCTAAATATAATGAGATAGGAATAACCTTATCTCTATAAAAAATATTTATTAGATTCTTATTAATTTAATTACTTAGACAGAATGTCTCATCCCTTAGTATAATAGTAATAGAGGATAAACTTATAGTAATTCTAATACTTAAGTTTCTAGTTATACTTACAGATCTTAATATATATATTAGGCTTATAGGCTAGTTAAGAAATTATATCCTATATTATACTATAATTATCTAATCCTTATAGGATTATAAGATATAGTTACTAAGTTACAGTCCTATAAAAGATAGAGCCTAGAAATACTATACTAAATAGATACCCTTAGATAATATTATAGATAAAGAAAAAGAGAGTTTTAATTCTCTATAAAGTTATTTTAAGAACTTATTAATACTTATCTATTAAGATATTAATTTATTATTATATATAGATATTAATTCTTCTAAATAGTGAGGCTATAATATAATAATCTTTTATATTAGGTTAGATATACCTAATAACTCTATATTTACTCTAAATTAGGACTATTTAAAGGCTCCTCTATAAGATATA
>NW_025091228.1:97545-100009 GCF_018404265.1 Aspergillus viridinutans | reverse complement strand
TTATATCTATATTTATTATTCTATATTATATTTATTATATATTCTATTTTCTATTTATATATGTCTATGCTATTCACTACCTAGTTTCTTTAATATATTATTTATTATTATTATTACTAGTTAAGCAAATTAGTTTCTTTAATATATTATTTACTATTATTATTACTAGTTAAGTAAATCTTATATATTTTAGCCCTCTCTAATACTTTACTCTATCTTCTCTCTATCTTTCTATAATACCCTTTTTTCTTCCTACTTATATTAGTAATACTATGATTTCTGCTCTATTATTCTAATACTATTTTCTATAACTTATCTATCCTTAATATACTTCTGGCATATCTATCTACTACTAGATATATATATCAAACCTAATAGCTCCTTATCCCTAAATAAAATTATTAAGTCCTTACCTATAGTATTCCTTAAATAGATATTTATATATCCTTAAATGCACCCTAATACTAATAGAAAATTAATAGAAAGACTTTAGGATTTTAAAACTTAACTAATTTCTAATTTATTAGATATAGAAGAATAGCTTTATCTACCTACTAGAGTTCTTAATAAGCTTTAAAGATAGGTAGAAGTATAGCTATATAAAGATAGATTAATACCCCCCTAAAAGAAGTAGATAGCTAAGAATCTTATTAAGGATATAGCTACTTAGCTAGAACCTAGTAATCTAATACTAGAAAATCTTATCTTAGGACACCTTATACTAGATAAGTAATAGGAAGAAGAGTTATYTAAAATTAAATATAATAATCTCTTATAGACTCTTAGATTAAATAATTATAAAATCTTAGATCCTCCCTTAAGCTTCTCTACATCAGCATCTTTTTAGCTTAATCTAGAAGATATAGATAGAATAAAGAAAATAGAAGCTAAAAAGCTAACTAAGAAGTAGAAAAAAGAAAGAGAAGTAGAGGAGAAGAAATAATAAGTAATATAACTAGCTAAATTAACTATATATAATCTATTTCTTCTAATACTAATAAAATTCCACCTAAAGAACCTAGATATTAAGAAGATTATATAGAATAGTCCCCTACTAGTCTATCTAAAATAGTAAGAATTAAAACTAGATATAACACCTATAGGTGTTATTCTTAAATACCTAGATATATATAATATACTATAGGATATTTTCTACTATCTATTCTATAATATATTATTTCTTAAAGTAAAGGTCTGCTCTCTATTTTATAAGTACTATAATAGTATAGATTAAATAATTAGAGCTAATAAATATATATAGATTAAGCTATTTAATAAAGAATAAGAGTATCTATAAGCTATAAAGAAGTTACTTAAGAATTAGCTAGACTATTTAATAAAAACTAAGAAAGAATATTAGAAGTAAATAGTTAACTTCTATATTACTTAATATAAGTAGGAGGTTAATATCTTATGCTAGTTCCTAAAAGATAATATTATAGGAGATATATATAAATAGTAAATAACTAAAGATATAAAAGATAGTAATAATAAATATTAGATATTCTCCTTAGAAGATATTAAAATTATAGATAATTAACTAGTTTACCTTTTATCTTAGAACTTATCTAGAGATAATAACTTAACCCTTTAGTTACCTAACTACCTTATAGCTTTACAGGAAGTAATTATAAAGGTTAACTAAGCTATTAAAAGTCTTAAGAAACTATAAACCTATAGTATAGTTTAAAAATAGATATTTTATAAGCTCATCCCTAATAAAGAGAATAAGGAGGAATAGAAAATAGATTTATCTAATAATCTATCCCTTTACCTTAACTAGGTTATAGAGTAATATATAGAATAGGATATTAATATACCTACTAAGAAAGAAGACTTATTAGACTATTATAATATCCCTATAATAATTATAGTAAATTAGACTATATAGCTAGTATCTTATAGATATCTTAGTATAATACTTAAGATTACTAAAGATATAATAAACTTTCCCTAGGGAAAACCTGCCTACACTATATAATAGACCCTAGCTAAAGCTACTAGTTATACCATAGATATAATATATATAGAAGACACTATAAAGGCTTTATAGTATATTAAATAGACTTATTTTAGTATAACTAATTAGATAAAGCTATTATCTAAAAGCCTTAATAACTAGCTAATCTCTTTAAGTATAAATAAATACCTTACTAGAGTCCTTATTAGTATAGGAGCTATAGCTATAACACACCCTATATTTATTAAATAATAGCTTTTCTTATCTCCTAGAGATTCTATTAGCTTTTCTAATTAATTTTTTATAAGCCTAAGTATTAATACTTAAAGAAAAGTATTTATAGACCTAAAGAGCTAATACTTAGGTATTATATAGCTAGTTTATTACTAACAGCTTTTCTTTTTTCTTATTTTTTCTTTTAGTTCAGAGGGATACTATTACATGTTAGTATTATGTAACCTTGCTTTGCTATATCTATCCATCTATAGCCAGTAGTTTAAGGAA
>NW_025091228.1:92128-96980 GCF_018404265.1 Aspergillus viridinutans | reverse complement strand
TAAGAATATAATACTAAAGTATACTTTATAAGACTAGTATAATATAATAATTATAAATAGGAATTTCCCTCTAATAACACCCTTTATACTTATGCTCTGGATTATAATAATATTAATAGATTTTATATAGATATTATAGATTTACTAATTCTTAAGGTAAAGTTAATAGAAGTTTCCTTATATAATAATATAGGATTTTAATCCTAGAAATATACTATAATTAAAGTATATCTTCACACTAAGTAACTAATAATAATAATTTATTTAGATTTAGATTATACTATAATAATTATTAATTATAAATTCCTACTTAAGTTTCTATCTAATATTACTATCTATAATTATCTAGTACCTATACTAGTATATAGTATTACTAATAGCTTTACTAGTACTTAGTTTATCTTTATTTTATTATTTATCCTAATAAAGTATAGCACTAGATATTATCTTATAGAAATATAGATAGAGGTATATTTAACCTAAGGTCTTAAAATTAATCTTCTTATTAGTACTAATATACTAGGTAAATATAGTTTTATTATTAATTTTATAAGATATAAAGCTATAATTATATCTTATAAAGATATAGAACTTCTACTTACTATTTTAYCTAAACTATATTATATAGATCTARCCCTAGTATATACTTAGAAGAAARTTATAATACCACCCTATTTAATTATMTAAATACTAGTAAAATAGATAAAAGGTCTTTTTAAAGATTATAATTATATTTTTAAACTATCTTAATATAAGCAGGTGGCCCTCTTTTCTTATATATAAGATATAAATTTTAGTTATATTATTATTATTAATTAGATAGATTAACTAATAATACTTAACTATTATAAATAGCTTAGTCTCTTATTAGAATTTAAGGCTATAAATATCTATTATATTAATACTCTATATATCTATAACCTAGTAGTTATACTACCTAAGGACTCTACTAAAGTATTATAAGTTATAGTAAATAACTCTATAATAATAAAGCTTAATAATAGTATTTAGATATATAGTCTACTAAAAATAGTAAGTAAGCTTAAAAAAGTGGTTATAGTCTATCTATTAGTATAGATAAATACTAATATAGTTAGAGTACCTAAAGAGAGGTGGATATATATTTATCTTAAAGAAGGATAAGAATAATAAGTTAAGAAGTCTATAAAAATCTATAATATTAGTTCTAAATACTAATAAGTTATAGATAAGATATTTAATAGCCTATATAAGCTTAGATAAATAAGTTTTTTAATAAATATTACTCTTTCTAGAGCTCTAGTATATATTTTAGATCTACTATAATCTATACCTCCCCTACTAAAGTTTAATAAACTGCCTTTCCCATCCTTACTAGCATTTATTATTAACTGACTAGTGAATGGGAAAATAAAGAGTTAAGTAGTTATTAATTTCTATAAAATTAATATAGTAGTTATTCCTAATATATATCTAATACCTTTATAGATAGAAATTATTATAGAATATATAGGATATCTATATATATCCCTTATAGATATAACTATAATATTTTACTAATAGCTGTTACACCTAGATTCCTAGTAGTTTATAGGTATTATTATATATAGAGGGTAAGAATACTTCTATATATATTTTATAGGTTTTATTAATAGCATGCCCTATATTTAATACTAAGTAGATTTAATTTTTAAGATAATAAAAGTCTTTTTATAGATCTATATTAATAACTTTATACTGTGCAGCAAGAGCCTTAATAATTATATATAATATTTATTTAAATTTCTAAATATAATAAGATGGGAATAATCTTATTACTATAGAAAATATTTATTAGATTTCTATTAGTTTAATTACTTAGATAGAATGTCTCATCCCTTAGTATAATAGTAATAGAGGATAAACTTATAGTAATTCTAATACTTAAGTTTCTAGTTATACTTATAGATCTTAATATATATATTAGGCTTATAGGCTAGTTAAGAAATTATATTCTATATTATATTATAATTATTTAACCCTTATAGGATTGCAAAATATAGTTACTGTGGTAGTTCATGTGGTATACCAGGGAGACCCGCGCAGATAGCTTTAGGAGGAATCATTAATTGAATGCCATATCTATTGATATATGAACTACTATAAATATGGTAGCATGTCTTAAATGATCTGGGACCTTAGATTAAGAAACTTCCCCTAAATACTTTTTCTAAAAAAAAAAAAAAAAAAAAAACCTCACTAATAACACTATTGAAATATTGAAATACCATCACACTATGAGGGAATTCCTTGCTGGCTAGAATAGTTAACCACCCTTATATTCTAATATTATTACTGTAATCTAATTAACTGCTTATATTATCTAATTAAATTATTAAAATCAGATATTAGATTATAGCATATTACTAAAGCTTCCCTAATTAGATAAGGTTACCTAAATTAGATATTTATTTTAACTATATTACCTCCTAATATCCTGACCCCCTGCCTTAGTAATTATCTAGTATAGGAAGAACCAGAGCTACTTTAGAACCTATAGAATTATAATATCTTAAGACCTGGTTATACTCTCTAAGAATATTTTAGATAGTAGTATAATATTTCCTTACTAAAACTAATAAAATTATTACTACTGAATGTGACACACCTAAGGATGTAAAACCTAGGGTAACTACTAAGAAAAAACCTTAGGAAGCTATACTAATTAGTAAAATATATATTATATCTATCTTTAATCTAGTCTTTAGTAGTAAATAATCCTTCTTTATAGAACCTTATATATTACTAGTAAGYAYCTAGATAATACTAGAATYCTAGCTATTAAGCCTAGATCTAATYTAGTATAATTTATTTATATCTTACTAGTTACCCACTATTAAAACCTAGCATTCCTAATTAGATAATAGTATATCTAAGGAATTACTACTAGAGCTAGATTCTCTATTTAATCTATAAAAAACTATATAGCTAGGATGGGTAAAACTAGCTAGTATAGTAGAATAAAGCTAATCTAGTAAGTAATATATCTAGACTATTAAAATAGAAGAGGTTAAAGAAATACTATTCTCTCCTACCTAAGTATAGATATTATAAGAAATTATATAGTAAATAATTTAGGTATCCCTCCCTATATTAAACCCTATAAAAGTATATAAGCCTATAGTTATACTAGAGGAATATACTATACTAACCTCTTTAATAAGTATAATATCTAATAGTAATTACTAGAGATTTATAGATATTAGTTACTTCTTCCTAGATATACTATATTTATAAGGATATAGAGATACTATTAATTAAGATAATAAAATATATTATTATCTACCTATACCTTTATAAACAGACTCTAAGTAGCAGTATAGTTAAGAGATATAGTAAAGATATTATAAAACCTAGATATATACCTTTATAGAGAAGCTATAAAATAGTAGAATAATAAATTAGACCCTATAATATAAATTAGGCTAATCTACTTACTAAATATAGATAACTAATATAAGTAGCTAGAAAAATATTTTAGAATACCACCTAGCTAGATAATAGAATAACTTTCTAATATAAAATATACTATTCTTAATATCCAGTATTAGAAGAGCCCTTTAGTATATATATTAATAGTTATTACCCTTATAAAATAGGTAGGTAAGACAGAGGCTAAATACTCCCTTATCCTTTATATCTAGAGAAATATAAATATTATATTATAATTAGAAATTAATAAGCCCTGTAAAGGAACTACTATAGCTAAATTTATTAATATTCTAAATTATAAATAAATAAATTAGTTTAATTATTTTTAAATCTTTTCTATATAGTAGGTTCTTACACCTTAACCTTATAGAAGATAGTAGAACTAGTAGTAAGATATAACCTAGTAAAACTAGTAATAAGGTAGAACCCTATAATCCTAAAACCTATATATATAAGAAAAGCCTAGATAGTCCTCTTACTAATTATAGTAGAATAAGTAAATATAGTAGAAGTAAGGCTAAAACTAGAATTAAGCTAATTTTTAACTCTAGAAGATACTACTAGCCCTATCCCCTATACCTCCTATCTCTTTATAATATCTTATAATAACCTAAGGTAAAAAAGGGAAGTCTAATTTTATTTATACTTATAGATACTAATAAGGGTATATAAACCATGGTAATAATATAGTAGGTTAAGGCTATAATTAGGCTACTAGTTATAAATTTAATAACCTAGATTTTTACCATAAGCCAGGCCCTAAATATAATAATTACTATACTAATAAGTAATAATATATTAATAACCTAGTAGAAATAGAATATACTCTAAATTTGATAGACACCTACTTAGTAGAACTAGAAGTATCTAGTATTAACTATAATAGATATAGCTCTATCTTCCCCTCTAGAAATGCCTTACATACCTATATACTAGTATATAAAGCACTAGAAGCTGAGTTCTATTACCTAGATCTAGTAATACCTATTATTTAATCTAATACTAAATAGAGTATAGATATTTCTAGACTAAATTTTTAGACCTAGAAATATACTAGTATGTAAGCTTACCTAGGAAATTCTATATTAGTAGCTTCTATATATCTTAATATAGATTATATAATAACTATTATAGATAAGCATTTTCTGCTATAATATATCCCTATAATATAGATTATAGATTGTCTAACACTAATACTAGTTAAAGGTATATTAAACAGATTTACTAGTATATATTTTACTATTATCTAACTATCCTTTCCTGTAATAGTTAATAAAAAATATATAATTATATATATATCTTATAAAGCATATATTATATAGAGCCTTAAGGTAAATATACTTATTAATATAGATATACTTATACTAGTAGGCTTTTTAATTAATTTTATATCTTATATAGC
>NW_025091228.1:82468-91668 GCF_018404265.1 Aspergillus viridinutans | reverse complement strand
AGACTAAGCTATCTAATAGCATTACTATTTATAGTAATAAAATAGTAGTTATAGTACTATAACCAGTCCTTATAGAATTCCTAGATATATAGACTAATACTAACTTTATAGATATCCCTAAAGATAAATAGATAAAGATCCCTATAAAAGATAGATAGGAAGACTAGCTCTATAAGAGTTTAAAATACTACCTAGTAAGCTAAAGAGACTAAGATATTATAGATAAAGTATTTAATATATTATATAAGGAAGGCTATATAGCTTTTCTTTAGAATTATATATTATTAGGGTATCTAGTTTTTATTATATAGAAAGTCACTATAAAAAATAGTGAAGAAAAGCTAAAATTATAAGTAGTAATAGATAATTAGAATCTTAATTAAGAGGCTATATTAGATATATATCTACTACTATCTTAGGATAAAATATTATTACTAATTATAGGTGCTAAATATATTATAATTATTAATACTATATAATTTTTCTACTAATAGAGATTATATCTATCTACCTATTAGTATATTACTATTATCTTATACTATAGCTAAGAATACTTTAAGGTATGCCTAATAGGCTTCTATAATAATAGAATATATATCTAGTAGAAGATAGATAATATCTTTTAGGACCTATAAGTATTCTAGTATAGTTTTATTAATAATAAAGTAGTTTAGTTATTAATATTATATAAATATATATCTTATCTCTAATAGATACTATAATAATACTATAATTATTATATTATACTTAATCTAAATAAGGTATATATAGGATTCCTATTAGTTAAGCTACTTAGGTAGAATATTATATTACTAGGTATATCTATACTAATAGACTAATTAAAAGCTTTAGCTAAACTTAAATTCCTTATAATACTAGTAGATCTAGGCACCTACTTTAGAATAACTAGTTTTCTTTAAAACTATATATCTTTCTACTCTGCTAAAGTATAACTACTTTAGGAAAGGAAAACCTTCCTAGTAAATCTAAGATCTATAAAGGGAAGACTATAGAAGATATACTTAGGGAAAACTATACTTACTAAACCTACTAAATATAAAAAAGAGGCTTTTATAGTTATCTAAAGCTATTTTAAACCCCCTATAATAATATTAGTCTACTATAACCTAAAGTGTTTTACCTTTATAGATATTAATTTATCTAAAAAGTAAGGCCATGGTCTTATACTATTCTATATAAAGTAAGATAATAATAAATCATTATATTATAACCTAAACTAGGATGCAAAGACTATACTGATTGATTGATTGATTGATTAATTTATTCCTTACTCTGTTTCAGCACTGGGCTGGGCCATGTCAGAGGCTCCTAGTAAGCAGTGACTATCTAACTAATAGCTGTCCTTCTGGACTGACACTACTAGTGTATATAAATGTTTATATATATCTTAGGCACCTAGGCTAGGCTGAACCCCCTATAGATTCCCTTATAGATGCCCCTATTTCAGCCCTAGCTAAAATTAGTAAGTACTGCCATCCTGACTCCCTATAGATCTATCTATTCTAGCTAGGGCTAAAATTAGTAAGTGCTGCTACCTTAATTCCCTATTATTTTATCTATTCTAGCTAAGGCTGAAATTACTAGCTTCTAAAGCCTCTATGCCTGCCTAGGTGCCTATACAGGCCTATTTCCCCCTAAGATAGTTACTAACCTATTTAGAATACTATAGATTCCTAAGCCTATAAGGGTTCTAGGGGTGCTACCACTGAAAGGTGCTAGATTAGTAAGCTAGTACTATATAGATATATAGGCTAGGGCTATAAGTAGTAGTACTATACTAATAAGAGTAACTAGTAGTATATAATAGTATATAATAATAGTTTATTAGCTATTACCTACTAGGGCTATTAGCAGCTACCTACTACTAGGGGTAGTTAGCTTAAGCTATGCTAGCTTAGTGGCTTCTACTAGATATATTAACTAGCTAGTATTTAATATAAATTATATAGCCTATTAAATATACTACTTCTCTATTAAGGCCTCTATTAGGTCTTAGGGGGTCCCTTCTATACTAGTCTATATTATCTACTAAAGGTTATTATATTAGGTATAGCTAAATAATATATAGTAAATTATCTCTAGGGCCTGCCTGCATAGGCAGAGGGGGTTATTAGCCTAGTTAATACTTAAGAGATAGTAATTTAGTCTAATCTTCTTAATATATATCTAGGCCAGAATGCTATGCTCTATAGAGATAAGATTATTATAGATAGTAAGTAAATATCTAGAGACCTTAGGGAGGTAATACTAGAGGTATCTACTATACTTAGACTATTATTAGGCCTCCTCCTATTACTCCTTAGTATATTATTTAATCTAGGTATCTAGGGGGCCCTGTATAAGTTAATCTAGAAGTATAACTAGTAGTAGAGGCCTATACTACCCCTTTATAATACCTTATTACTATCTAGCTATCTTCTTTACCTTCTAGTCTACTAGCTTATTACTAGTGACCCCATGGTGTGCTGCTAGCTAGTAGAATAATATATCTAATATTAGATCTAGCTAATCTAGTAGATCTACTATCTCCTAAACTAGATACTAGCTAGAGCCCTGCTTTAGGGTAAGTAATATATATAGTATACCCTAATTATTAGAATAAATCTTAGTCTACTTCTAAGAGCTATAATTAGATAGTAATTACTAGATATTATATAGTACTAGGTCTTACTTAATAAGCTATAAGGCTAGTACTAACTCTATAATCTCTATAACTAGTACTATATACTTAATATCTATCCCTAGGTAATATTATTAATAAATAGGGGGGTCTAGGCATACTATAGTAGTATCTATCTATCTATAGATACTAGAGCTATTAATATAGATCTAAATAGCCTCTAGGTAGGTAATATAGTAAATATTATAATAAATTATTAATTACTCCTTTATCTCCTTAATCACCACCTTTAGTAGCTTCTACTATAGAGATACTATCTATAATAAATATATCTCTAGCTCTCTAGGATTAATACTAGTTACTAATTTAACTTCTTCTTCTATAGTTTCTAGTGGTAAGTATAAAAGCAGGTTCTAGTAGTATTAGTAATAATTAAGAATATATATTTAATAGGCTAGAGTGGTAGTAATTTAGATAAGGATTTAGATATAGTATTATTAAAGAAGTAGTAGTATTAGGGTAAGATATAATTTAGTATTAAATATAGCCTTATTAATTATTTAGAAGGCCCCTATAACTAGCTTCTTAGTCTAATACTAGATTTAATTTAATACCTTTATCTACTAGCTATGAAGGTACTTCTAGCCCTAGACTAATAGTATATACTATATAGAGGTAGTATATAGTATAATTAGGGTAATATAGATAGTATATATATACTAAAGCTCCTAGAGCTATAGGCCCTATTTAGAGCTACCTAGTATACTAATAGCCTAGAGATACTAGGTGGCTATACTATTAATATACTAGAGGTATGCCTTAAAGGTAAGGTTCTAGTTAAGAATAATCCTAAGAAGCTAGGCTATTATACTAGCTTTAATAATCTATCTATTATCTAGGTCTAGTAGCTCCCTTAGCCTGCTGCCTTAGCTAGATAATTTAATATTACCCTGGGTCTACTAGCCCAGGGGGTGGAAGTAAATAAGCTAGAACTTTAATAACTTAAATTAGGAGATATAAGTAGTAGCCTAGTAGAGGTACCTATATTAGTAGTACTTCTATAGCTATTAATAGTTAATATACTTACTATTACTAGTAGTAAGTATTATTATATTATTAATATATCTAATATTATTAGTGCCCTATTTAGGGTCCCCCTGCCCTATTAGGCCTATATTATAGAAGATATAGAGAATTAGGGAGAGGGGGGAGCCCTATAGGATACTAGTCTCTATTTATTAGGTTAGTATAGTATATTTAGGTAGAACTAATAAGGTGGATTAGCCCTAGAGGAAGCTACTAAACTAGGTAATATAGAGCTCTAGGACCCTTCTAGTATAGAGATTATATAAGAGTTATTTATATAAGGTGTTATTAAAGGCCCTATAGATATTAAGTAGAAGGGTAGAGATAACCTTATTATTCTTCTAGCCTAAGTAGATAGCTTCTAGGGCTATATAGAGGGTATTCTCTATGCCCTAGCCCTTATACCCCCTGAAATAGTTATTTAGAAGTAATCTATAGGCCTTAGCTAGATAGCTTAACTAGGTAGTAATTAGGGCCTTAAGTAGCTTACTTAGTATATTAAGTAGGGCTATTAGCTAGTATATCTTTAGTACTAAGTAGTCTAGCTTACCTAGCTTATAGAGAGTAATAGTAGTAGTATTATAGAAGTGCTTTAGGCAGTAGCTAAGCTAAATATATTAATTATATAAGTTTATTAGGCTTAGGACTAGTATATAACTAATAGCCTGTAGCACCTAGTTAGTAATGCTATCTAGACTAGGGGCCTTATTAATTTTAATAGTATAGAGGGTGTAGTAGACCTTATACTCCCTAAATTCTAGTATATTAATTAGCTTAGGGTAGTTATATCCCTAAATATTATCTAGGTTAGCCTATAAAGGGGGTAGGAAGAACTAATAGGCTAAGAGATTAGCCTTCTCCTAGGCCCTATAAGTAACTAAGCTAGTATAGGGGTCCTGAAGAGGTAGGGTATAGGCCTAGTATAGGCCCTAATTCTTTATCTAGTAGATAGTGCACTATATATTATCTATATCTATAATATTAGTAATCTACTACTAAAAGATATTATATTAGTACTACTAGACTACTTACTTACAGGCCTAAGTAGCCTAAGCTAGCTATACCTATAGAAGTAAGGGGGCCTTATAGTAGTGCTTACTTTAGTATATAAAGATAGTCTACTAGATATACTTCTTCTCCTATAGCAGGGCCTGGCACTCTAAGATAAAGCTAGGGCAGGAGTGCAGAGATAGGTAGAGCTAGGATATTATAGTATTAATTATAGTAGTAAGTATACTAACTAGCTCCTCTATAAACTAGTTAATATCTCCCTAGATTGCTTTAGCAGGGAGTGATAGGGGCAGGCATATAATAAGGGCTATAGCTAGCTTCTAGGGGTCTATAGTAGCCTAGTTTTAGCATTATCTAGGTGGTTTAGGCTTAAAGATAGTATCTAGCTTAGTTTTAATAGGGAGGTAATCTAAATTACTATCTAGGTTAGCTTCCTAAATATAGTAGATATAGTCTATAAGCCCCTAGAAGATAAAGGTTAGGTTAATTATTAAGCTAGTAGCCTACTTCTCTATAGAGAGGGCCCCTAGGCCTATATTATTACTTACTTTATCTAGCTTATTAGTAGCCTATATAGATATAGGTATAGGCTAGATAATAAGACTAACTAGAGTAATTAGCTCTAGTAGCTATTATTTAATAATCTACTTTAGGATATTAATATAGAGGCTATTATACTAAGTATAAGAAAGCTAATATACCTTACCTACCTAGAGGCTATTATAGATATTAAAATTACTAACTACTATATACTCTACTATCTTCCTAGAGGCCTACTACTACTAATCTATAGTCTCTAGGGCCTAGATAAGGTCTATCACCTCCTTATTTACTACTAACTATAGTAGGTTATAGATATTATAGACTATAATCTATAGCCTACCTAGTGCTAGCTAGATTATAGTAAAGATAATATATATAAAGATAAAGATAACCTACCAGCATAGAGCCTTCTATATATATATATAGACCTAGAGAGCTCCTTAGCCTGACCCCTACCCCTACCCTATAGCTAGCTAGATAATATAGAAGTGGTTAGCAGCTTCTTAGAGGAAGTATATTAGGAGGTTATCTCTATAAGTATTAATCTAGGGCTCCTAGATAGTGATAACTATATAATTATAGAGCTAGGGGTCCTAAAGAAGGGGGGCTATACTAATATCTAGTAAATTCTAAATATTATATTATAGTATCTAGATAGTTTAGTTAGCTTAGGGGTCTAGTATAACTTTAGCTTTAGCCCTAGTGCTAGTTTTAGCCCCTAAACTAGGTTTAGCTTTAGATTTAGCTTTATTTAGTTTAGATTCAGGGGCCCTTAGGGGTATAGATAGGCTACTAGCTATAGCTACTAGGGGCTATATACTAGTAGCCCTCCTCTAGATAAATACTATTATTATATATACTTAAGCTGCCCTAAGTACTTCTTATTTTAGCCTTCTAGTATATATAATACCTATTATACTTAGCTTCTTCTAAGTTTAGGGGTGGGTTAGGGTTAGATATTAGTAAGAAAGGTATGGTTTAGTAGGCTAATAGGGTTAGTATTCTAGGGTTAAATAGAGGGAGGGAGACACTGCTTACTAAGATAGATACTAAACTAGATACTAGATTAGATATTAATCTAGATACTAATCTAGATATGCTAGATGTGCTGGATAAGCTAGTGCTAGTAATTAATACTAGAGGCCCTGGTTAAGTAAACTAGGGCTATAGTAGAAGGGGCTTAATAGGGCCCTCTTAACTTAGTATCTTAGGTATCTAGGTTAGCTTAGTAGGCAGGCTTAGGCTAGTAAGTAGTATAGGTAGGCCTTATAGGGTAGTAGTAAAGGCTTATATAGTTCTATTATCTTTAGTGTTATATATCTTAGTAGATATCTTTAGATATTTTAGCCTAGATACTAGGGTATTAAGTGGGTCTAGGCTGCTTATAGTAGGCTAGTGGCCCTAGCTATAGCTATATTTATATTTTAGCCTTAGTAGCTTAGGGACCTCCTAGGTAAGGTTACTTAGGAGAGTAGATATATAGGAGATAATTAAGAGGCTTAATATACTTAATATATATAAGGAGAGTCTAGGGATGTATTAGGCTAGGTTAGAGAGTAGTAATAGAGGTAGGGAGGCTAAATTAACTATTTACTTAGGGGTTATAGCCTTAGCTAACTAGGGGGGTATTAGTACAGGTATATAGAAATTAGTATTATAGGCTAGTAGTAGTAAAGGTACTAATTCCTTTACTATAGGTTAGGGTTTAGGTTCTAGGGGTATAGCTATCTTCTAGGGCCACCTTAGTAATATACTCTAGGAGTGAGTTTACATAGAATAGGTAGGCTAAAGCTATAGAGATAGATGGTAGCTAATATTAACTATTAGGTGGATAGATAGATGGATGGGTGGATAGATAGATGGGTGGATAGGGGCCTTTATAGGAGGGCATATTTTAAATATATTAATTAGTAATGGTAATGATTAGCTAGCTAGTTAATATATATCTTCTAGATTTAGTAGTGGTCTGCTGATTATTTTAGCCCTTTTAGGCCTAGGGGGCTCCATGCTAGCTGTGCTATATAGTGGTGCAGGTGGCTAGGCCAGTCTAGTATTTAGGGCTAGATTAGTAGGCTGGGGTGGGCTGGTAAAGAAAGGGGGTTAATTCTATAGTCTTTCTTAGGATATTTAATATTTATATTAGTATATAGGGTACTACTTGCTATTAGCTTAGTAGGTGCTATAGTAGATAGTATAGTAGTGCTAGAAAGGGATCTCTTTAACCTTATAGAACTTCTTATTATAGGTGTTAGCATAATATAGATATATAACTCTTTTAGCTATATAGATGGGCTGGGTATATCTATAATTTAGGTATTAGGTGCACTATAGGAGCTAGTAGAGTGGGTTAAATAGTTCTATATATAGCAGGGTGTTATCTAGGAAGATCTAGTTCTAAATAGCATGGTTTACTAACTATATATCTTAGAAGGAGACTACTAGGGAAGACTTCTGCTTATACTATTAGGCTATAGTATTATTTCTATACTAGCCTATATATACTATAGGGCTATAGAGTGCTAGGTTATAGTATAAGATCTTCTCCTAGAGGGCCTCTACTATACTCTAGGTGCTGGAGGGGAGGAAGGTAATAGGAATATAGTAGACTAGGATAGTATACTAGTAATTAGTAATATAGGTATATTCCCTCTTAGGGAGCTCCTAGAGCTATACCTCTTTATTCTAGAGTAGGCACTCCTAATCTAATATAGAGTAGGTATATATATCTAGATTACTACTATAAAGCACCTAGGCCCCTGCTACCTATATACTAGCTAGGCTAGGGAGGCTACTATAGTAGAGAATCTCCTAGATCTTACCTATAATAGCTATAATAGTAGTTTACTTATAAGGGCTAGCTCCTGGGCTATTTCTATGCCTATATTACTAGATCTAGATATAGTTCTTATCATTATGGGGGGGTGCGGCTGGGGGGGAGGAGGTAGAAGATAGATAATAGTTAGGGGGGGAGGAGGGATTACTTAGTACCTACTAGGTCTAGCTAAAGACCCCTTAGGCCCTAGGGGTTATAGATAAGGAAGTAGTTAAGCTATGCTTATCTACTCCTATACTATTTATATCTAGGGCCTATATACTATAATTACTAGTAACTATGCTATAGACTTAGCTCTCTAGTAGTTTTATAACTAGGGTATAGGCCTGCTGGGTAAAACCTTTAATCTAGGGGGCTTTAGTAGATCTGCTAGGGTAAGCCTAAGTGAATTTAATAATATTTATATAGTATACTATAAAATAAAAGGAATAATTAATAATAGAAGAATTATTACTAGCTACTAGGTCTAGCTACTAAGCTATAATATTAAGATAACTAGGCCCTAGTGGAAAGTATAAAATAGTATATAATTAAAGTATAAGATAGTATATAATATTAGAGTGAAGTCTATAAGTAGCCTAACCTAGTATAGGGAGATAGCCTAATAAGAGAGGGTAGAGCCTTAATCTAGTTAGGTGACTACTCTGCCTAAAGGGTTATTATTAGTAGATAGCTAGAGCTAAATCTTAGAGGTCTAGGATTCAGCACCTCTAATTAGTAGGGGAGATCCTAGGGTGCTAGGACCTCTAATTAGTAGAGTTAATTAATATATAGGATCCTGATTAGGGAGCTGCTGATCAAAATAATAGGTTAATATATATTTGACTGTATGGAGATGACTCTCAGGGGTAAAGGGGTTAGATTTCAGGGTCTAGTGAGGTCCCTATTATTAATTATTATATGGATTAGTATTTAAGGGGCCTAGCTGGCTGGCTAGCTAGCTATTAGTTTAGCTTATAAGACCTAGGACCCCCTGCGCATGCTTATCTCTCTTAATAAAGGTAGAATCTAGTGAGAGAGATAAGCTGTGTAAGTAAGTAAGTAAGGAGAATTAATTAAGGTAGAATCTAGTAAGAGAGATAAGCT